>NW_016107931.1:556328-565422 GCF_001604975.1 Cebus imitator | reverse complement strand
GGATGGTCTTGATCTCTTGACCTCGTGATCCACCCGCCTCGGCCTCCCAAAGTGCTGGGATTACAGGCTTGAGCCACCGCGCCCGGCCCTAGATTTTTTTTTTTCTTATAGAGTTGTATGAGCTCCTTATTTAGTCTGGTTATTAAGCCCTTGTCAGATGGGTAGTTTGCAAATATTTCCTCCCATTCTTTGGGTTGTCTCTTCACTTGGTTGATTGTATCCTTTGCTGTTCAGAAGCTTTTTAACTTGTGATCCCATTTGTCCATTTTCTCTTTGGTTGCCTGTGCTTGTGTAGTATTGCTCAAGAAATTTTGCCTAGACCAGTGTCCTGGAGATTTTCCCCAGTGTTTTCTTCTAGCAGTTTAATGCTTTGAGGTCTTAGATTTTTTGTTTTTGTTTTGTTTTGTTTTTGAGATGGAGTCTTGCTCTGTCGCCCAGGCTGGAGTGCAATGGCATGATCTCAGCTCACTGCAACTTCCGCCTTCTGGGTTCAATGGATTCTCCTGTCTCAGCCTCCCGATTAGCTGGGATTACAGGTGTGCACCAGCATGCCCAGCTAATTTTTGTATTTTTAGTAGAGACAGGATTTCACCACATTGGCCAGGCTGGTCTCAAACTCCTGACCTCAAGTGATTCACCTGCCTCAGCCTCCCAAATCCTGTGCTGGGACTACAGGCATGAGCCACTGTGCCCAGCCTGATGTCTTAGATTTAAGTCTTTAATCCATTTGGATTTGATTTTCGTATACAATGAGCAATAGGGGTGTAGTTTTATTCTTCTGCATACGGATATCCAGTTTTCCCACCACTTATTGAAGAGACTATCATATCATTTTCATGACTGGGTGATATTATATTATGTGTATGCATGATTAACTCTTACAATTTCTTATAATGAAAAATTATCAAATGTGTAGAGTAGAGAGAATGATGTTATGAGTTCATCGCATACTCATCACTGAGTCAAAGAGAATTTACATGTAATGTTGATATATAAAGGCAAGTTGCCCTTGGCTGCTCTGTAAGTTTATATCTCACGACCCTTGTTGAGAGATCCTGCTTTCACAAACACACCATTGAGTTGATTATTGAGCTTGAGCAAACTCTTTAAACCCAAACTCTCGTCTTTTTTTTTTCCAAACAGCTTTACTGAGATATAACTTATATACCATACAGTTCACTCGTTTAAAGTATACAATTGGATCTGTTTTAATATATTTACAAAGTCATGCAGCCATCACCATCATCTAATTTTAGAACATTTTCATCACTCCAAAAGGAAAACATTGGCAGTGTTATGAGTTGAATGGTGGCTCCCCAAACTCATATGTTGAAGTCCTAAACTCCAGTACCTCAAAGTGACCTTATTTGGAGATTGAGTTGTGGATGTATTTCGTTAAGATGAGATCATACTGGAGTATGGCAGGTCTGTAATCCGACATGACTGGTGTCCTTTCAGAAGGGGGAGATTTGGAAATAGACGCACATGCTAGGAGAATGCCATGTGAAGATTAGAGTTATGCCACCATAGGCTAAGGAACTCAGAAGCTGGGAGAGAGGCCTGGGATAAGCCCTCTCCTTGCACCTGGAGAGAGAGAGTGACACCTTAATCTTGGACTTTTAGCCTCAAGAACTGTGTGACATAAACTTCCGATTTTTAAGCCACTTGGTTTGTGACACTTTGTTAGGGTAGTCCTAGCAAACAAATACAGTCATTCATTCTCCCCGACCCCACGTCAGTCCTATGAAGCTGGTAATCTTAGATTGCTTATTCTGGATGTTTCATCTAAATGGGATTATACAATAAGTGGTCTTTTATGACTAGCTATTTTCACTTAGGGCCATGTTTTTGAGGTTTATTCATGTTGCAGTATGTATCAGTATTTCTTCTTATTGCTATATAGTATTACATTGTATAGATATACCACATTTTGCTGATCCATTCATTAGTTGATAGATCTACCTTTTAGCTTGAGCTAATTTTTCTCCATTCTACAAGTTTGATTTCAGGAGATACCGATTGAGCCCTTCTATATAAAGTCCTGTGCTAGGTGCTGTAGAGATTAGGGATGAAAACAGGATATCCTTATATTCTGGCAGTTTAGACTCTGTGGGAGAGAAAACAATGTGCAAACAGCATAATCTAAGACAGTTTACAAATTTACATGATGGAATTGAAAGTAAGGTACTGCAATGGCAAGAGGAAGGGGAATTTGTGACTGGGGAAGAGGGGAGCCTTTCCTAATGAGGGTTACTTGGAAGACTGTCTTGTAGAATGAAGGGAGGCTTTTTGATGAGGGAGGGAGATGAGAAGAATGGAGAATGAGAAAGGAATTCTGACTGAGAAGATAATATGTAACTATTTGGTCTGGATTAAAGGGAACCTAAAACTGTAGTGCTACTAATTTTTTAGGAATTTAGTATCCCTAACTACCCAAATCATTTGAATTCAGAAGAGTGATATGTTGAGGTTAGCGAAGGGGTTGCTTTTCCTTCCACTGGTGGGCTACCAGAGATTTGAGTGGCATGGACTTCAGTATTTAAATGCTCCCATTTTTTACTTTGAGTTGGGTTCTCTTGCCTCATGTAGAACCATGTGGTCAGGGAAGTAGGTGAGCTACTTCTAGGAGACATACTTGAAATGCATGCTAAAGCTAGGCTGTATTTCTACACTTTGGATGAGAAGCAGCTTTCCTCTCACCCCTCCCCACTGAGGAGCAATTTGGGCTGAACCAAGTGGATGGAGGTGTCCTGGGCAGATGGAGCCCGTGGATTGGAAGGGGCTGAGCACAAGGCAGTGATGACTTCTTTACAACTTGTGTAGATGGGGAAGCCTACTGAGATCGAGGCTGGTAAGCAAGATGCAGGAGAATTTATGGATATACATTTGGATTAGGGAGAGGTCCTTTCAGCCCTTCTTTTCTCGCAGCTCCAACTACGTGATTAAACTCTTCATCTAGGCTCTACGGAAATTGGAGGGTGTTCCCAACTCTTCAGCCTTTGTGCTGGGGCAGTGGAGTATGACTATCCTGGAGACAAATGAGAGGAGGCTGGCAATGTGGCCCCTGGACAGAATCTGTCCTGAAAATAAAACTACATTTACATTTCGCACAGGCGATATTTTTGATTTTGAGCAAGTAAGGTTTGCTTTTTCTGTTTAGGACTCAGTGACATACACAGAACTTTGGCTGACCCCTTGAATAAACTAAGCGAATAGTCTTCTGGGTACTCTGGTGCAAGGTGCTAGATCTTGCACAAACTCAACTAGGGGCAGGTATTGAGTCCGAGAATCCCTGGCTTTTCTGGCAAGACTCTTCGCAGTGTACTGGCCTTGAGCTCTGGACTACTCATTGAGAATTCCTAATTTATGTCTTTCCTTTCTTCTCTTCCTTCATCGAACAAATATTGTGAGTGCCAACTATGTGGCAGGCACTGGGATAGGTCCTGGGTATTCCCTGGAGGATCAATGGTGATCAAAATAGTCTCTGCTATCACAGGGCCTAGAACTTAGTAGAGGAGACAGATAATTAAACCTGGGGCCTGCTAGGAGGGAGGAAGTAGAGAGTACTGTAGGAACACGGGGAAAAAGGGAACTTCCCTGTATTGGGGGGATGGGAAGTCTGCTAGGAGGAAGTAAAGAAAAGGGGGAGTCTGGTGGTGTGGAGAGTATGGCAGAGTTGGCCCATACAATAGGGAGTATGTGCCAAGCAGCACAAATCACAGGATCAAAGGCCCAAAGGCAAGAATGACATTAAAAATGAAAAGAAGTGCTCTATAGTTAGAGAGCAGGAGGAAGGAAATGATGAGAGAAGTTGGTGAGGGAGGCAGGGGTGCGTCCTTAAAGGGCCTTGCAGGCGCCTTGAAGAGTTTGAGCTTTTATCTTGAGGGCAATAGGAAGTGGATGAAGAATATTTTATAAGTCACATGGTGACAGCATCCAAAGTGCATTTGAGAAGAACTAATTTAGGGAGGAGGTAGCTGATATAAAGAGAAGATAGATTCCAGAAATACTTATAGAGTGGAATCATGAAGGCTGGGAAATGGGTTGCATGTGGGCTGAGGGAGAGGATGGTTTCAAGGATAAGACTAAAGTTTCTAACTTGACTAAGTAGCAGGATAGTTGACTTAATTCATTTTGCATTGGCAAAACAGAATCCTAGAGACTGGGCCACTTGTAAACAAAAGAAATCTGTTTCTCACAGTTCTGCAGGCTGGGAAGTCCAGTATCAAGGTACCAGCATCTGGTGAGGGCCTTCTTGCTATGTTACCCCATGGTAAAAGGCAGAAGGGCAAGAGAGCACATGAAAGAAAGAACAAGAGAGCAGACCTAAGACCTTTCATAATCAGCATTAATCCATTCATTAGAGTGGAGCCCTCATGGCCTAATCACCCCCCATCACGCCCACCTCCCAACACTGTTGCATTGGGGATTAAGTTTCCAACACAAGCTTTGGTGGGGGACGCATTCAAACCACAGCAGTGGTGGTGTCTGTCCCTGGAGTTTTCCTTAGCTTGCGGTGGGATTTTGGACAAGCCACCTCTTTCCTCAGATCTTTAGTTTCCTCATTAGATAGGTAATGAGACTCAATATACTAATTAGACTAGGTCGTAATTCCTAGTCACCAACTTGGCAAGATAATCTTGGGGATGCAGTAATAAAACCTATGTGAAAAGCAGTGTCCTGTACGCTTTCCATAATGCTGACAGGCCCAGCAGAAGCAAAATCTGTGCCTCCCCTGGTTCTGTTTTTTCCTCCTTATCTAAAATTCTAAGCACTTGGTCTGTTAGGAACTGGTGAGACCTCTGCCCATTCCAGCAGCGGAGGCTTCACTGGGGACCCCTCTAGGGATTCTCAAACCAGCTTTTGTTGAAAACAATGATATCATTGAGTGGGCGGAGCTGGGCCAGACTTTCCTCAGCCAGTTGAAGGAGAAATGCGGTCTTTATGACTTTTGTATTTGTGGCTCTTTTCCAGCCTCTTCCATGGCTCCCATGTGTCCCACTTCCCCCCTTTCCTCCTCCTTTCACACAAGGTTGCGAGTTTGCAGAAAACTGACAGTCTCCACATTTTCTCTTCTTGCATCAGTCTCCCTGGGGAGAGGGCCAGAAGGGCCAAGGGGCTATAATGGCTGCATTATATCAAGCACGTTTTTTTTTTTTTTTTCCCAAGGCCCCCCTTCTGAGGAAGGGAAGGGCAAGTCATGGAAAGGGACTCCTTTGGAGGGAGACTGGAGTGCCGGGGAAAAGGGTGATCTAAGTGTTGGAAGGGATGTCAGGTTCTTTGTCTTCTAGAAGCTCTTTATCTCTTGACTCACTGATGCTTGGGATTTGGGGCTTGGGTAAGAATGCAGAGGTCAAACTGGCCTCTCAGGGATGTGGTGATAGGAATACGGATTTGGAAAAGGAGAGCAGCCATGTTGAGTGAGCATCCTTAGTTCCTGATCCCTAGACTGGCCTTGCTCTCTGCCCTCAAAACACACATACACACACGCACACACACACATGCACACCCACACGCATGTGCACATACACCCCTCTCCTCCATAACTGTATAGACAGCTTGTTAGGAGAAACTGGTAATTGGTTACCACACTGGTTTGCAGCTGTTAAAGGAAGGAAGGAAGATGAGCTGTGAAACAGTGGCTTGCCTTCTGGGGACCATAAGGTGACACCTGCCTTCTGCATGGTCTGTCAGCATTTGCCAAGCACTCAGGAGCTGCAGGTGCCAAGCTAGGAGAAGGGCAGGAAACCCAGATCTGCCTCATTGGCTGCTGAAGCCCCGTCCGTTAGCACAGGGCCTGCACATCACTGACCTCCATAAATATTTGTGAAATGAGCCAGTGGGCTTGCAGGTGCAGGGCCTGATGCTCAGGAAAGGCACTGCGTCCTGACCAGGGACCCCACCAGCAAATAGTGATGAAATCAAGCTGTGAGAAACTCTGGTCTCCCGATGCCATGTGCCCTGCAGTTTGTACCACATGACACTGCTTAATATGCAGTTATTCATGAGATGGCATGAACAGCCTTTCTTTGCCTTCTGAGTGTGTCTGGATGGCCCAACTCTTGGCTTGTCTACCACTAACATGTAGCTTACTGTAGTTTATTGAGATGATGGGTTTAGAAACAAAATACAACTGTGTGATGCTGGGCAAGTTGCTTTTGCTCTTTTTCGTTCTTCATCTGTAAAAGTGGAGGGCAGGGTTGGGCAGAGAGGGTGATATATAAATAATGTTTCATTGCAGTAGACTCTGTAGCTTACACACTAACCCTCGCTTCTCCTCAAAAATCTCTTTGGAAAAGACATAGGGCAACACATAGAATGAGGGAAAAGTTGAAGAACTAAGGTTTGGAAAGGTTGAGATCCCAGAATGAATAGACGATCCCTTCATATATTATCATCTTAAAATTCCAAGATGAGATCTGACTGTCCAGGCATATCAGGAACCAGTCATTTGGCCAGGCAAGTGCAGGGACCTTGACTGACTCCAGGTGCCCTAGTCAGCAATGCAATGAGAGGGGATATTTCTTTAAATGCAAATCGGGCCACTGTTGTCTCTAGAAGATGGCATCGATGCTGGGCAGGCTCCAACAGTAGGTATCCACTATGATCTAGGAGGGCTTTCCAAGTTCTGACATCCTTGACTCATGCTTTGGGTGTGGTATGTGCATTAGTATGCTAAGAAACATTGGGCAAGTTTATGAAAGTTTTTAATCAGAGGCTAAAAAGGGCTAAGCACCTACATTTAGCAGGCTGGTTTGTGGTCCTCACCTACCTGTGTTATGTTTGTTTGTTTGTTTCAGGGAGTGGTCCACTTATTCTCTTCTTTCTAAGCATATTCTCACAGCTCCAATGATCGCAGAGGGTCCCTCTCTTCATTTCCCCTGTGTCTTATCTGCACCGTTTTTCTTTATGAATTGGCCGCTTCCACATACCCTCTTGCATTGGCCCTTCCCTGTAGGTTTTTCTGTGGTATTGGCTAATCTGATAAACACTGTGGTTGTTTACCAAAAACTGGTTGCTAGAGAAGTTGCTCCTCCTCACCATGTTCGCTCTTAAATTTTTCTCAGAAATACTAAAGGTAGCACCTTGTTTCCCCGAACTGCTCTGATCTAATTCCAATAATTCAGGACACTGGAAAACAAATTTGTGAATTCTTCTTGGGTAAGCCATTTTGAGGGCCCCTCAGGTCCCTGCCAGTTGAGTTGCCTGATCCCGAGAAGTCAGCTCTATTTGTGCAGAGAGGTGATCCATCTTCATAGAGGCAGTCAAGCAGGAGGCATGAGGAGGATTAAATAAAGACTCTGCTGCCAAAGGAGTCAGTGGTGCTCATCCAAACATCCTTTGGTATATAACATAAAAAGCAAAACACAGGACCAGAAACTGGTCGGAAGGGTGCCAGGTCTTGTGGGGACTGGGAGAAGATGTCATGGGAAGTGGTTGGTGACAGGGAGTGTTGACTTAACACATTGTTTGGAAACTTCCTTAATAGGAGGTTAAAGAAAACATACTGAGTAGTGTTGGCCTTTTGCCAGGCTTCTGCATGGCTCCATTTTGCCTTTGGAGGGTTGCTTCCCAAGCTGGTCCTCTGGCAATGATGGTCCTTATTCATGGGAGTCCCTGGATAGGAGGAGGTCCCAATTTTTTACACTAGGAACAACCTTCAAAGTTTCCCCTTCCTTGGCCTTTCTGTTCCCTCAGAAAGGAATGTGTCTGTCTGCAGGCCCCTGGACTCATCAGGCCCTTATTTGGCTTTGGGGCCATGCCTTTGGCACGTTGGTTTGTTTCCATTCCTTTGGAGTCAGAGGTGGAGTGAGTACTGATGCAGAAATCTTGATTCTGAAGCCGCTCGGGCTGTCTCTTCCCTGCTTTTCCTTCAGCATCTTAGGAAACAAACAATACTCACTGAATTTTTTTTGGTCCCAAAGATAGACTAGCACAGGCCATGACAGCAGAATAGCACTCTACTGTTCAGAGACACTTTCCAGTGCCTGTCTGCCCTGGGCATTGCCATTTCTGTTAGACAGAAAGGGAAACTGAGGCTGAGTAGTTTGTGATTTGCACCGTATCACCTATATAAGTTAAAAAAATTGTCAGTTTACAAACATACCCGAAAGGAAAGAGACTAGTATTACAAACCTCAGATGCCCATTACCTAGATTTAACAATGATCAAGATTTTGCCAAGTGTGTATATAGCTAGTGTTGGAGAAAATAATAGCAACACATGTAAAGCACAAATACTTTCTACTTTACAAGTAATTCTTTCACATTTGTTCATTTTATCTAACAAATAGTCATATCATCTTCCCATATGCCAGGCACTATTCTAACATCTTACAGGAGCTCTATGAAGTAGATTTCATCATTCTCCTCATTCATGATGAGAAAACATAGGCACAGAGAAGTTACTGACCAGCCTGAACTCACATGACTTATTAGCTAGGATTTGAGTGTATTTTCTCATTTGATCCTGAGCATTGCTATGATACTGATGGTGATTAGTTTGTTCATTTTGCAGTCTAGAAAATGGAGGGGGATTATGTGGCTCACGTGAAAACAATTTTTAAACAAACGCATAGTGAGCACTTCTCCAAGTTTTATTTATCTAATTAATGGGGGAACCAGCAAGATGATAAAACTGGTTTACAATTGGGTAAGGGAAACTAAGACATATTTGTGTGGGAGTGTGTGTATTTGATAGTGAAAAAAGGAACGCCAAGATAAAATTGCTAAATTAGATACAAAACTAGTTAATATCCTAGGGGCTGTGAAACCATAACCTTTGAGGTTATTTTTTCTACTAGTTGGAAATATTTGCATTTCTCTTGTATCTTATTAAGTTTTTACAAGTTAACATCTGATTTTACAGAGTGGAACAAGGGCTGCCCTAATTAATTGTAAACAGTATATCTTTCAAAGCCACATTCTTCCCATAAAGTCCAGAGAACGGGTAGACAGGCTATTCAGGAGGCTGAGGCAGGGGAATTGCTTGATTCCTGGGAGGCGGAGGTTGCAGTGAGCCAAGATCACACCACTGCACCCCAGCCTGATGACAGAGCAAGACTCCATCTAAAAAGAAAAAACAAACAAACAAA
>NW_016107931.1:541157-556257 GCF_001604975.1 Cebus imitator | reverse complement strand
ACTCCATCTAAAAAAAAAAAAAACTAAAATGCGGATTTGTTAATTCTTCCCTAGAGAAGGGAGGGGATTTTGTATTTTTTTTAACAGTCTTTCAGGGTGTTGTGAAGCTGCTGTGCTGTCGCATGGTGAGAACATTGTTACTAACACAGGCAGGATGAAGACCCTCCTGGTGAAATAAGAGACACCAGCAGATCAGGACCTCCCAAGGCATCAGGGAAGAATTAGATAGAGAAAGATCCAGGGAAAGGAGGTGTCAGCAAAAATTGCTGCTTATATGAGCAGGGTGTTGCTCACCTATGCTGAGCTTGTCTGCAGAAGGGTATTTTTCAAGGTAATTTGGAAATTGTTATCACTTTATCTTTACTGGTTTGCTTATCTGAAGCAAGAGGAAGACAGTTTGAGCTCCCAGAAGATGCTTTGCAAATTCATTTTGGTGTCACTGCTCCTTCCTCTCTAGAGGGTGTTTTAGCATAGAGAGGCATTTGAAATTTTGTCTGACTATAAATAGAGCTTAAAGGAATTGTCCTGAGTTTGAAGCTTCCGAGCCTTAGGTGCGATGGGTCCGAGCTGTTTTCAGGCTGCAGTGTACTTTCGGCGCCTGGCTGCTTGTACAGGTTCCAGTTCTTTCTTAGAGAGTGACCTAATGTTTTATGCCCAGTATTTGGGGGTAGCTTATTTTCCTAGATGGGAATCTGAAGATACAGATTTTGCTCAGGGACTTTGGGATCTAAATGACCTGGATTTTGCTCAATTGTAGTGCTGGCTACTGTTAACGTTGGTGCCGAGACGTGGCAGAGTGTCCTACTGATTTCTGCCTGTCTGTGGGCTCCTAAGCGTGCAGCAGACAGAGCAGGAGGCAGCGGGGTACAACAGAAATCACTTTTCTATTAAAGCTAGAAAGAAGGAGTGGGCGGAATGGGAAATCTTGCACAGTCCTTTCTCTTCCTGGATGCACATCACTCACAAGTCGTTTCCTGAAAATCCCAATGCAATCCAGTGGTGAGAGACGGCTTCCTGCCGGTCTGCTGAGCCAGCCCCTTGTCAGGGAGGAGATGAGAACAAGATGTGGTCAGAGAATGGGGCAGCTGGGCGGAGCCGGGCTGCTCAGTGGCCATATGCCCTCCTCTCTGTGGGATAGCAGCATCCTTTGGACCTAAGAGCAGCACCTGGACACATGGGCATATATAGACCTGACCTGGGGGAGTTGCAGAGTTGTTCAGACAGATGGCTGGACCCCAACCCTAGAGTTACTATCTGATTCATGAGTCTGGGTAGAACCCGACAATTTGCATTTTTAACTAGTTTCTAGATGATGCTGATACTGCTGCTTCAGAAAGGGTGATTAGGTAGAAGAGGAAAGCGGATTGTTTTATGTAGTTTCAGAGACCAGAATGAAGGTCTGTGGGTGCCAGGGACAGAGGAATAGTTTTTTATCTAGTGTAAACATTTTAACTACTATATGTAGTCAGAAATGGAGTGGATAGTCTCAGGAGCTCCCTGTCCCTGGAGGTGTCCAGTGGCAAATGACTATCTGGCAGATTGCTGCACTAGATAGAAAGTTCATTCATTTGTTTGCGAGTTAATATTCACTCATCCACTCGTTCACAGAATGCACATGTACTGCCTGCCTGCTAGGTGCTGGGGGCTGGGGAGAAGCCTTCAAAGACACCAAGCTCCCTGTTTTGGAGAGCTTACAGTGTAGTTGGGATTTGACTATATAATTTCTAGGATTCCTTTCAGTGCTGAGGCTCGGAGAGTCCTAAAATGATGGGGTAATGTCCTTGGATGGATGATTTTTTTTCTCCCTTGCTAAGACTCAGAAGAGGCTGGGAATGTTTTTACCAGGAGTGCATTTTCTGTGGGAAAATTCACATCTCCCCTCTGGCACCATTAAACTCTAAACTCCTAACCAGTTGTACATGGCGCCATCTGTGAAAGCAGACCCAGGAAATGGGCTGTAGGAATGAGCAAACTGCATTTTACCACTTCTCTTAAGTGATGTACTACTGGAGAGATCATGGCTGGGGAAAGTTAGGGAGAAGAAACCGTTGGATTCCATCCGTTTTCCTGGATTCTTCTGTCATAATGCCTGTTGAAAGCAATAATGGTTGTCACTAACTTTTACCCAGCTCCGCTTTGTACCAAACATAGCATTAAGCCTGCTACATTTATTGTGTCATTTGATCCTCATGACAGCCCTATCAAATGAGCATATTGTTCTCATTTTTGCATAGGAGGAAACAAAGGTTCAGAAACGTGCATTTAGTTGTTCATGGCTATAGAGCCAGTACATGTCAGAGCTGGAATCAAAACTTCAGTTTTCCAGTGTCCAGACCATGCTAATTAGTTAAGAGGGTTTTTCACTGAACAAACGTTAAGCACTGACATAAACCAGTGAGCAAAACTGCTTGGCCACTCCCCTCATGAGGCGTACAGTTTTTCTCACCCAGACAAATGGGTGACTCCTCCCTGGACTCTTGGGCTAGTCAGATGCTAAGGAGAAAGAGAGAGGACTGGGAGACAGATTCTTGCAAGTTAGCCACTGACCCTAAGTCTCTGTGTGAATGAGAATTTCTCTTCACCAAGCTGGGGTTCGTGCTTTGCTTCATTTTTACATTTTCCTGTTGGGCTTCTTTTCTTCTTGTCCAAGGCAAGATGTGGAAGGCCTTAATGTAGTATAGGAGACACTTCTTGTGGCATTTGCCTTCTGATCTTACACTGGGGATAGAGGGAGATTGGAGAGGTCCCGGAACTTAAAGCTGGAAGTGACTCTAGAGGGATTTTAGAGACCCTCTACGATGACCCTCTCTTGCTGGGAAATGTCACCTCTTTCAAAACCTGACTTATCCCTGAAGATTTCTTTGGCTGTCTGTGCTGGCCTAAGCCTACATTTTCTGCTTTTTAAGAGCTGTTTTAAATTAGATTTTTAGTTTTCAAAACACCTCTCTGATAGTTAATTTAAAAGTCAACCAACTTCAGAAATATGCAACTTACATTGTGAACATCTTCTGCAACCCCTAAGATAATCACCACCAACAACAGGCACTTGTTTCTCCAATTGTTTTTGTTTTTTGTTTTGAGATGGAGTCTTACTCTTGCCACCCAGGCTAGAGTCCAGTGACACCATCTCGGCTCACTGCAACCTCCGCCCCCCAGGTTCAAGCGATTCTCCTGCCTCAGCCTCTCGAGTAGCTGGCTGGGATTACAAGCACCCACCACCACACCCAGCTAATTTTTGTATTTTTAGTAGAGACACGGTTTCACTATGTTGACCAGGCTGGTCTTGAACTCTTGATCTCAGGCAGTCTGCCTGCCTCAGCCTCTCAAAGTCCTGGGATTACAGGCGTGAGCCAGTGCACCTGGCCAACCTTGACTTTCTGTGGATCGATCCTGCCTTTAATGTGGCTGAACTATTAATAGTTGAAACATCCATTTGGCTCTTACATTATTCTTTTAACTTTTAGAGAAAATTCTAAGAACATTTCTTGGAATTGCCTTGCCTTTGGTGAGGGATTCTTAATCTCTATTTCAAAGGGTCTGTTGCAAGAAAGAAACCAATGTCCAAGTTTAGAAAAGCAAAAAAGGAACTTATTGGAGGGGTAACATATAGAATTACCAGGTCTCAGGAAACCTGAACCGCTAGGTGTCAGAAACGGCAGGCAACAGCAGCTTAGGGAACCCCTGTAGCAGGAGCAGAGGAACAGATGCATCGCCTCCATCTGTTCAGACCTGGCAGCATCCCTCCACCGGCTTCACTTGAAACACGGGTCACCCTCTGGCCAGGGCCAAGTAGGACACCTTGATTGACAATCTCACCAAAATATGCATCAGAGAAGAGGTATTCCCTTAAAGAAAAATTGGTCTGCAGATACTAAAAATTGGTAGATCCAGTGCTGGAAAAATCAACTAAGGTGCACAATAGGGCTCATAGGCCCTGGGAAATTTTGCTTGTGTTTGCACGTGTGTTTTCCAGGACCCAGACAAACATTAAATCATTGCTTTAGTTCTGTCAGTTCCGTTTAGTTGGAGTGATGTTCCCACAGCGATGATAAATTATATTTAATTTACATTAAATATAAAATTAATAACAAACTTCTTCTGGTTTTCCGTTTTGCCCCTTAGCCCCTTGTGGCTGCCCGTTTCTTTTGCTTGGAGATGCTTGGGATAGTCCTGCCGGTTCAGTTAAAATCAATAGTTGTTGCTAGGAGATGGAATTCATCCACTTAGATATAATGTCTCTTTTTATTTTTTGCAGGCAACTTTTTGCTCCTTCCTACACAGAAACCCACTATACTTCAAGTGGCAACCCTCAAACCACCACACTGAAGTCAGAGGTGAGTTCAGGTTCACAAGCGTCTGTCCAGCAGCTGTCCTCTCCCAGCACCACTCCTAGGGACAGAGGAGATGCCTGTTGGAGTTGGTCCCTCCTCTGAAGGAAGCGTTTTCCCCAAGCTTAGAACAAGGGAGCAAACAAGAGAAGCAAAACATGTATTTGATGTTTCATAGGTGCTCCTCCTCCTCCTTTGCTGACTAAAATGGCTAAAGAAATATAGAATATTTTACGGTAATTGCATCTGATTACAACTGATGCAAATTATTGTAAAACATACATGTTCTTTGCTTTATGTTAATTACCTACCTATTAACAAAAGTTGTAGTGAAAGGAATGACTTACTGATAATCCTGTCTTCTCATCCAATTAGACATTTGATTATTCCTTTTTAAATGGATGTGTAACGTTTACAGAGTTGTAATCACTGCATACATTTTGTAGTCTGCTATTTCAATGTGATTTTTAAGTTATGAAGATTTTCTTAATTTGCTTCTATCTTCATATTGGACATTTTTTCCCTTAAAGTTGTTTTTGAGTAGGGATGTTTACACAACGTCAAAGATCTTTCATTTAGAAAAT
This sequence comes from Cebus imitator, assembly GCF_001604975.1. NCBI lineage: Eukaryota > Metazoa > Chordata > Mammalia > Primates > Cebidae > Cebus > Cebus imitator. The sequence continues at coordinate 551,345 of NW_016107931.1, read as the reverse complement.
CGTCTTTCAGATCATTACATGTCAGTTTGCTTTACCACACTCCACTGGTAGACATTTTAGGCAGTGAATCATGCACATTTCATGGTGGCTGGCTCTTCTTACAGGGATGCCTATTGGAATTTGTAGGCTCAGAACATTGATTTTCAACCAGGAGAACCAATGGTGTTCCCCTGACCCCAGGGGACACTTGGCAATGTTTGGAGGCAGTTTTGATTGATTGCCATGACTGGCAGGGAGGATCTACTGGCATCTGTGTTCTACAATGCATAAGACAGACACCACCCCCCGCAAACAATAGAATTATCCAGCCCCAAATCTCCATAGTTCCCAAGTTGAGAAACCCTGGATTCGAATGACCATTCTCAAAATCTGGGCTGGTGAGATGGGGTGAAGAGGGAAGATGCATGCCGACAGGAGCAGCGGTGGCCTTTGCCTTTGGGGCAGGACATAGTGGACTACTGAGGCACAGTACAGACTGGGAGGTGTGGTGTGGAGAACAGCAGAAGTCCCTCTGTCTCAGGACGCCTCCAGCAGCCTCCCATGGAGCCTGAGTATTCTACCGGGCCCATTCTTTAAAATATCCCTGCTGGAGTGCAAGTGTCCATCAAGATAACACTAGCCACTCAGTCATTAACAGCTCAGATTAGTTCGCCAGATTACCCCTGGATGTGGAAAGAGATACAGGACAGGCAAGTCTCTGTCGCCCAGGCTGGAGTACAGTGGCTCGATCTCAGCTCACTGCAACCTCTGCCTCCCAGGTTCAACCGATTCTTCTGCCTCAGCCTCCCCAGTAGCTGGGATTACAGGCATTTTTGTGTTTTTAGTACAGATAGGGTTTCACCATGTTGGCCAAGCTGGTCTTGAACTCCTGACCTAAGGTGATCTGCCCACCTCTGCTTCCCAAAGTGCTGGGATTACAGGTGTGAGCCACTGTGCCCGGCCACAGTTTTTGATAGATCTGAGAGATCTGAAGCATAGCAACCGGGTAGCTCAGGGGCTGTGTTATATGGCTGGCTGTGAGGACCAGCGCTGCCTTCTTCACCAAGACTGTCCTGGATGGGGACAGAGTTGGTAGTGTGGCCAGTGCCTGCAGCAAAGCTGGGCTGTGTCTTCTCATCCCCAGGGAGGCTGTCCAGCTGTGACTTCATATTCTTCAATGCCCCTTGGTCAAAGCTTTTCCTCTCTTCACGAGACCTCTGTTCTCTGTCTCTAGGAGCGGGGTGGGATGGGGGAACAGGCATGTCTAGAAGGCCTTTAGCCAGGACAGCCTCCTTCAAACACCCTTCTCTGAGTTTGGATCCTGCCACTTCAATACCCACAGCTCAAGAATGGGTCTCAGTCCACAAATTTGCCATGAGCTCATGCTTTCTGCTATGAAAGCCCCCTCGGGGTGGCCTCATAAGGCTGAGAAGCTGAGGAATGCAATGACTTAATGACTGGTCCTTCCTTGTTCTTTGTGCTCTCAGCTTGTGCATTAGGCAGAGATGTTGTAATGGCCTTTCAGAAACAGAGAATTGGAAGAGAACCCCCCTCATCCCCAGAATCCCCTCCTTCCAGAAGGTCTCGTTGACTGAAGCACATCCTAGTTGAACTATGGGAGAACAACTCATTGTTTTTTAACATCCCCTGCTACTAGACTCTTGCAAAGCTCCCACCCAGGCCCGTGGGGTTCTCATTTAGGAGCTGAGATCTCAATGAAAAATGGGAATGGAATAAACCACTCAGCTGCCCTTGACCCGAATGTTGGGGACTGCACTCTACTACCAAACTTGGCCTGGGGTAGCTGGAGTTCTGGGAACCTTTCAAGACTCATCAGCCAGGCCTTTAGGCTACAGACCCATCTAGGTCAGGTGGCTGGGGGAATGGGTCTGTGAATATGTTCTAACAGAAAGCGTGACAGGGTTTGCAATCTGAAGCCAGGGTTATCATCTTGGCTTTAACTAGTTATAGGACCTTAAACAACCCCCTTGCCCTTGACCACACTAGTGTTGTTTTCTCATCTGTAAATTGGATATGCTGATATCTGACTCACAGGGCTGTGGAAGGGTAAGGTGAATCACTGATTTTTAGAGGAATTCATAAACATCTCTTCCAGCCCCACATTTTACAGATGAGGCAGTTGAGAGGAGAAGAGGAAAAGTAATTTGCCCAAGTCAAATAACCAGTAAGTGGCAAGGCGTAGGCTAGAACTTGTGAGAAGCTGGGGATAAGAAGCGTGACAAACCAAGTTCCTCCTTTGCTACTGCTTGGAGAGGCAGAGGATGGAGCTTAGGGACAGGCTGCTGGGGTTGCAGCCTCCACTTTGCTGTGTCACTTTGTGAATGACTTAGAACCTCTGTTTCAATTTCCTTCCTTTAGGACATGGCAATAATAATATCTACCTCATAAGACTGGTCAGAATCAAAGGAAAAAGTCTGCCTAAGTTGTTCACCAAGCAATAAGAGCTGGATGGATGTTAGCTCTTTCATTTTAGACGTAGGGCCTGGCTATGTCCCCCAGGCTGGAGTGCAGTGATGTAATCGTAGTTCACTGCAGCCTCGAACTCCCGGCTTTAAGTGATCCTCTTGCCTTGGCCTCCCAAAGTATTGGGATTATAGGCATAAGACGCCATGCCTGGTTAGATGTTAGCTCTCATTGTTTGTTTGTTTGTTTTTCTTTTTTTTGAGCCAGTCTCACTCTGTCGCCCACACTGAAGTGCAGTGACGTGATCTCAACTCATTGCAACTTTTGCCTCCCAGATTCAAGCAATCCTCCTGCCTCAGCCTCCCGAGTAGCTAGGATTACAGGCACCCACCACCACGCCCACCTAATTTTTGTATTTTTAGCAGAGATAGGGGTTTCATCATGTTGGCCAGGCAGGTCTCAAACTCCTGGCCTCAATTGATTTGCCCGCCTCAGCCTCCCAAAGTGCTGGGGTTACAGGTGTGAACCACCACACCTGACCTCTTATTGTTATTAATAGTAAGTTGTAGGTGTCATCGTCACATGAGATAGTGTATGTGAGAGCTCTGTAAATTGTAAAGCATGTTACAGAAGTCAGGTGCTCAATTTTTAAGAGCACTACAGCTATGAACACTCTTAGCATCCACTTAAAGATAGGAAGAGGTGCGGGGATTCTTCACAGCCATTTCTGGGTTTCTGGGTTTCAGTTTTTTCTCTCTTGTTTTTTTTTTTTTCTTTTTTTTTTTAGACGCAGTCTCACTCTGTCACAGTGGTGTGATCTCAGCTCACTGTAACCTCTGCCTCCTGGGTTCACGCAATTCTTCTGCTTCAGCCTCCCAAGTAGCTGGGACTACAGGCGTGCACCATCACGCCCAGCTAATTTTTTGTATTTTTAGTAGAGGCAGGGTTTCACCATGTTGGTCAGGATGGTCTCAATCTCTTGACCTTGTGATCCATCTGCCTCAGCTTCCCAAAGTCCTGGGATTATAGGTGTGAGCCACCGCGCCTGGCCTCTGTTCTTTCTGTTAACCAGCGTTTTGAAACTGTAGCTGATAAACATTTCTGAACTCCTTGATTCTCTGTCATTGCAACTTCTCTGAGCCCCATTTAACCCACACAGGCCCAGCCCCTTTTCTTCCCATGAATAATCCTGTGCTACGGGGTTTGTGGCTTCCCTGTTGAGTTCTAAGGACCAGGTTCAGGACTTGAGTGTTCATGAGGGCCCTCCAAAATCCCAGATCCCAGGGACAGATAGAGAAGCCACATGATAGGCTAGCATTTGAAAGCAGTTGGAATCCTGGCCAGAAGGAGGGTTTTGCCTGCCACACCTTCTTTCATAATCACAGCACAGTGACTTTCCTTTGTGCTCCTCTCAAGGGTGGCATCTGACTTGTTTAAAGTCTAGAAGAGTTTGATGCAAAGCTAGGGGTTGGCTCTGTCCATCCTCCTGACTGCTTGAGCTTGAATGGGCAGGAGAGCCACATCGCTGGCAGATGGATCACCTGCAGATGAAAGGGCACCTGTGGTCTGGAGAACGAGGCCGCACTGAGTGTCAGCTTGGCCTGTATCCTTTGATTTGGCTGCATGGCTGGCTGGATAGGATGGAGAGATGGCACAGCTAGGGCTGTGGATTCAGCCTCTTGGAGAGCTTCCAGGTCCCTTGAGCCCGTATTCTTTGTTAAAGGAGAATTGCATGATTACATGGTTGCCGATGTTTATTGCCTGCCACTCTGGGCCAGGTACTCTACTAGCTCCTTTATATACAATATTCTCACCACCACTCTGGGGGGCAGAGGCTAAAGACGCTGAAGGTCAGAGAGAGGTTGTACAATTGCTTATGCTTGGATTTAAATCTGGCCTGGCTATGCCAAAATGCTCGAATTTAATTATTTGTCTATACTCAGGCTGAGAGCTGGGAGGGAGGTGGAGCCAGAGAATACAGACACACGGGGTAGCTGAGGATTGGGTCACATCCCTGTCTGGTGGGGACAAAGAAGCAACGGCAAGCAGCATGGTCCTGAGATGGGGGAAAAGAGAAAGCTTCCGTGGCTGCAACCGTGTGGTTCACATCTATCCCTCTTGAAATCTTTTCAGAGCCCGCTGTCCCCTGAGGGTTTTACCTTCTCTTTGTTCTGACCAGTGTATCTCTCTTGACCTATTTGGGAGGAAGCCTCTAGGAACGTGTCTCTTGTTGTTACTCCTCCATTTGTTGGAGACGGTCCTGATTTCATGCCCGTCTGTCTGGTTTAGCACTTTAGCATGCTCAACAGTGCGTATTTGCTTCCTAAGTTCTATGGTTACCTGACTTATAAAACACTCTGCCACCACCTGAAATGTTTATTTCAAGCCCCTCCTTTTGGTTTGTAATTACATCTGTTTGGATTTCTCATTAATGACTGCCCCTCACAAGACCATAAGCCCCACGAAGGCTGAAGCTGTGACTCTGTTTGCCCATTATGGTGTCTCCTGGGGCTAGCCCAGGCCCAGCATGGTGTAGTGCTCACAGCTGTTTGTAGTGATGGAAGAATTCTGACAGCTGTGAGACACCGTGGCTGGAGAGCAGCAGCAGGCCTCAGGGGCACAGGTGCCAAATCAAGTGTGATCTGGAAGAGCTGCAAGAGCTGTGGAAGAGAAGGGAGTGTTGGCTACTGTAACAAAGCACCATAAACTTAAGGGTTTAAAAAAATGGAATTTTACTTTCTCACAGTCCTGGAGGCTAGAAGTCCAAGCTCAAGGTGTTGGCAGGGCTTACTCCCTCCAAGCCTCTGGGGAGAATCATTCTGTGCTCCTCTAGCTTCTGGTGGCTTCTGGCTATGCTTAGTGTTCCTTGGCTTGGAGCTTCATCACCCCAGTCTCTGCCTCCATCTGTAAATTGCCTTCTTCTCTTACTGCGTGTGTCTCTGTGTTCTTCCCTCTTCTTAGAAGGACACAAATCACTGGATTTAGGACCTTCTCTAATTCAGCATGATATCATTTTGTTTTTGTTTTGCTTTTTCCTTTTCCTTGAGACAGAATCTCACTCTGTCGCCCAGGCTAGCATGCAGTGGTGCCATCTCGGCTCACCGCAACCTTCACTTCTCAGGCTCAAGCGGTTCTCCTGTCTCAGCCTCCCGAGTAGTGGGATTACAGGTGTGCACCACCACGCCCAACTAATTTTTGTATTTTTAGTAGAGATGGGGTTTCACCATGTTGGCCAGGCTGATCTTGAACTCCTGACTTCAAGTGGTCCATCTGCCTCAGCCTCCCAAAGAGCTGGGATTACAGGCGTGAGCCACTGCGCCTGACTCAGCATGACATTATCTTAATTTAATTACATCTACAAGAGCCTATTTCCAAATAAAATCACATTCTGAGGTGGATGTGAATTTTAGGGGGATTCTATTCAACTCACTGCAGGGGGGTTGCAAAGATAACATCGCTGGGGAGGCAGGTTCTTTCAGGAATCAGTGTTTTCTGTGGCCAACATCACGCCATGGAAAGAGCTCTGCACTAGGAAAATTCTGGATTTCCCAACCAGCAGAGAAACCTTGGGCAAATCTCTTTGCTCCTTTGAGCCTCAGCTTTTCATGTGCTTCATGGAGATAAGGACATCTGCCCTGCCCCATCTCTCAGGATTACCATGGGAATCGAATGAAATGGTGGCTTGGAGAGCTCGTTGCAGGTTGTAAGCTGCTATAAGGCTGGGTAGGTATATAGTAAGCCATGCATCACCAATCACTGTCCTGAGACATTAATGTTGCCATGCTTATCAGTGTCCGTTGGGCTGACCACCTCCTTTCTCCTTGGTAGGATCACTGTTTTTACCACGGCACGGTGAGGGAGACAGAACCGTCCAGCGTCACGCTCAGCACCTGCCGGGGAATTAGGTAAGAGACCCTGAGGCTGCAGGTGGCACCTGGCACTCTCCCCAGGGATGGAAGTTTCAAGACAAGCAGACAAGGCTAAGGCAAGGACCTTGGGAAGGAGTCCATTGAGAATGTGTGCAAGCCACCCCAGAGAGGGGCTGAGCCTGGGAGGAGGAGGGGCAAGGGAAAGCCTAAGTAATCCACAAATCCTTTGGGATTTAACTTTCCAGGTGAACTTGATATTTAAAATATAGGTTTTGTTATTATTTAGATATGATAAGGCCAAAAAATCAGGGGATGACTGCCATTGTAAAGATGGTTATACTCACCGAAAAAGTAGGGGCCAGCTATGCCGTGGGGGGCAGCACAGGAAGCACTGGGGTTGGTCAGGAGGCAGAGGGAGCCTGGAGAAATGTCAGCAGGAGCCCTTATTGTGGTTTCTGCAGGAAGGAATGGGTGAGGCAGAGTAAGCAGGTTTAGGATTGGTTAGTTCGTATAATTTCGGCAGGCTCTGGGGTTTATGGGCTCTCTGTTCTGAGTTGTCCTGTACCTGGTTCTGGGGTGATTAGGGAAGGGAGATAGTGGCCAAAAGGGTGAGAGCCCCATAAAATAGATGGCTAGGGTACGGGCTCTGGATTGGTTGGCTTCCATTTGAAAGGCAAGGTAGCTGGGAAATTGTTGATTATCTTTAGGATCAGCTAACCCTGGAAAAGGCAGTCCCTCTATGGTCAGCCAGACCAGATGTCAAAGCAACAGAAAATAAAAAAGAAGACACATAGTTGATAACACTCCGGATGGATGAGTTTGTGCATTTGGTTCCACATCTGTTCAGTTCTTCTTTTGTAGAAGTACTTGGAGGTGGCGAAATAGGAAATGGATGGTTAACGAACAGAGAGTAGGTAGAGGAAGGAGAGGCAGGGATAATTTTCGAGACAGAAAATCAACTGAAAAGTTCCAACCAGAGTGTACTTTTGAGAGTGACCCTTCCTTCTCTGAGTGAGACTACCTGGCTTTGAGCCAGGAGCAGTTTACCAGCTGGGTGATCTTGGGTCTCAATGGTCTCATTGTAAAATGCGGATGAAAAGAATATATGCCTGCGGTTGTGAGGATTCAGCTTGTGAATAGCTATGTTACCTAAGAACTTGCAGTGACATACTGTTAGCATGCAGTGACCTCCTAGGCCTTTGCTTCTCTAGGTACAGTCTGTGGATGGGCAGCATCAACTTGACCTGGGAGCTGGTTCAAAATGCAGCATCTCAGGTTCCACACGACCTACTGGATTTCAATCTGCATTTTACCAAGATTCCCAAGTGATTTGTGTGCACGTTATAGTCTGTACCTGAGACTGTGTGTTCCTTGAGAATATGGAGTATATCTCAAATGTCTGTTTCTCTCCTCCAGCCTGCATGCAGTAGGATCTATAAATGAATGTGAAGTAATAAGTATTATTTACATAGGCCCCTCTCAATATCCCCTATTTTGTTTTTTTTTTTGAAGAAGGATGATGATCTGAGAAACCTGGTATCTCATTGCATATACTAATTGCCTGGGTTTTGATTGACTGTACTATGTGGTGCCTCTGTGTAGTGATAGACAGTGAGCTACAGACACACACACAGTGTTTCCCAGAATACACAGGCTCAGTGAGAGACACTTCAGCCTAGTGTAAACTGGCTCTATGGAAGAAAAGGAAAAAGCCCTGATTCGTAGCATCTGCCAATATGCTGGCAAAGATACTCCCACCATAATCAATTTCAAGCTACCAATACGATGTTATTGAAGGCAGAATTGGGAAGATATGCTTTTGCTTGGCTCTCATGAGCCGATAGGAGATTGATTGATTCATTCAATTGATTGATTGATTGATTCCTCTTCCTCTCTTGATTGATCGATTCATTCAATTATTGCATTTTTCATTCAACAAATTGAAATTTGGTGTCTTCCTAATGCCAATGCCCTACACAGGTGGAGGGAACACCAGCACTGTAATTTTGGAGCCCTCAGTTTCCTTATCAATAAAATGAACACCAGTATTAGGCATGGTAGAGATTATTGCTGTAACTGTAGTACTTTTAAACATAAAGGATTTTCCTCATCTTACATCAGTGAAACCATGCTGAGACTTATGCAGGCTCCTATACAGATCGAAGGTTTCTCACACTGCAGGTCCCAATTGTCTGTTTATAAATTGAGCCATGACTTTATTTGGATGCTGCATGGTGAGTTGGCTGGAGGAAATTAGGCAGGAAATGGGATTTGGATGGGAAGCAATAACAGAGTGGCCCCAAATCCCCCCTGCTTAAATGACCCGCTTGAGTCAAGCCAACTGGCCTCACAGTCGTATTTATAGGCCCAGCCACCGCCACCTGCAGTCTGCAAGTAAACAAAGTTTGTCCCAAGAAGGAGGAAAAAGAACATGCAGGTGTGACCTGCTTCTCTCTGCCTCTTCCTCTATCCCCTCAGTCCGGAGCAGTGGGAACTTGGCTTGGCCTCTTGTTAATCATTCCAGCAGCAGTGCTGACAGGGATGGGGGTACTTGGTGAGCCGCCTGTGTGTTTCTGTTTTGCACACTTCTGTCTGGTGAGGTCCACCTGCCTTACTTTCCCAGCCTTCTCACTACACACACCTTAAGAAGCCAAGGCTGTGGGTGGACTGATTTAAGAGCTGGAGACTCATGCCAGGTGGTTCCATTCAGGTCCTGGAGAAGGAACAGCTGCAACAGCAGTAGCATTCAAACCCATGTCGTCAAAATTCAAGGTGCCTCCCAAACTCACGAAGCACTGCTGCAGTGGAAAACCTCCATGGTGATTGTTCTTCTCTCCTGGAAACATGCTCCTGTGATTGGAGAAAATAGGTAGAATTTATATCAAGTGAGATCTTCAGGGCCAATGATACAACGAGGAATTCAGCTGAGCTTCTAGATGGTTGCTAGGCCCCCTCTTCTCTCCAAAGCAGTTCTTTAGGTTATTTTAGTTGAAGAAGTAATACATGATCTTAATAAAAATAAATTCAGAAAAGTACAGAAGAGTGTACAGTGAAAGACAGGTCTCTTTCTCACTCTAGATTTCCAGATTTCCTTCCTTCCCAGAGACAGCCGTTGTTACCAGTTTCTTGTATATCCTTTTTAGGAATATTCCTTGCAAAAAAAGAACATAGATATGTCATTGATATGGTTTGGCTCTGTATCCCCACCCAAATCTCATCTTGAATTGTAATCCCCACGTGTTGAGGGAGGGACCTGGTGGGAGGTGATTGGATCATGGGACGGTTTTCCCCATGCTGTTCTTATGATAGTGAGAGAACTCTCACAAGAGCTGATGATTTAAAAGTGTCAGTTTCCCCTGCGCTCCCTCTCTCCTGCCATCTTGTGAAGAAGGTGCTTGCTTTCCCTTTGTCATCTGCCATGATTCTAAGTTTCCTGAGGCTTCCCCAGCCATGCGGAACTGTGAGTCAATTAAATCTCTTACCTTTATAAATTACCCAGTCTCAAGTAGTTCTTTATAGCAGTGTGAAAATGGACTAATACAGGAATATAATGTCTCTAATCTTATTTGGGACCTGGACCCTTTGAGAATTGATTGGAAGCTATGGGTACTTGTAAATGACACCAATAGGCCAGACATGGTGGCTCACACCTGTAATCCCAGCGCTTTGGGAGGACAAGATGGGCGGATCACCGGAGGTCAGGAGTTTGAGACCAGCCTGGCCAACATGGTGAAACTCCGTCTCTACTAAAAATACAAAAATTAGCTGGGTGTGGTGGTGCATGTCTGTAGTCCCAGCTACTTGGGAGGCAGAGGCAGGAGAATCGTTTGAACTCAGGAGGCAGAGGTTGCCGTGAGCTGAGATCGTATCCCTGCACTCCAGCCTGGGTGACAGAGCAAGACCCCATCTCAAAAAA
>NW_016107931.1:468734-541027 GCF_001604975.1 Cebus imitator | reverse complement strand
GACATCAATAAAAAGATGTGGCATCCCATCTCACTGGGGATGTCAGATGTCATTCTCTCAAGCCTGTCTAAGCTTAAGACATTCTCTTAATGTTTACACTGGGTTAAGGTGTCTCTGACTGAGCCTGTGTATTCTGGGAAACGCTGTGTGTGTGTCTGTAGCTCACTGTCTATCAGCAGAAGGTGTACCTAATTGGTAAGTTGTTCACTTAAAAAATTGTTTTTTGTTAAAAATTATCATTATATAGCTAATACAAGTTTAGTGTTAAATGTTCAAATCATGCTGGAATATACAAGCGTTAAGAAGTGAAAGTTCTTTATCTTGCCCTACCCTTCCAAACAATCCCATTCTCCATCTGTAATTACTGTTGGAGGTATCCTTAATTGAAATACATAATTTTGTGTTTGTGTGTTTGTATGTGTTTATGTATATATGTGTATATATGTATATGTATATACCATATGAACAGATTTAATCCAAATGAGATTACCCTATGCATACAGTTTAGTGTTTTTTTTCCCAACATAGCATTATGTTTTAGGTATGCATAGATCTATCTCATTCTTTTAATGGTTGCATAATATCTTTTGTACTAATGTCTGACAGGTTTCATTATATAGAAAGTCTTTCAGAGGTATACAGTAAATCATCCATAGTGATCTATTTGATGGATCACCCTGATATTACAGCAACTCTGCCTTCAAAAGCTTAGGGCTCACGCTCACTGTAATTATACCTTAACCCTGGTGCCTGGACTCAGATTCTGTGAGAGAGGGAGAGAGGGACAATATGAGACTGAGAATGAATGCAGGAGAATGTGTGGGAAAGTGTGCATGTTGGCCTGGAACAAGCTCAACATCTAAAGCAAGGGATCCACGTTTAAGAGCTGGCTCCGTACTTCCTGGCTATGTGATCTCTGTGTTTTCCTCTCCCCATTAAATTCTTTCCTTGTCTTTGCCGTGGCCAGCTGGTCCCTCCCTAGGCCCTACTCTATCCAAAAGGTGGCTAAGTCCTGGGAGTGGGGTGAGTGGTCAGCGGCATACCCCAGAGTACCAGCCTGGACGTTAGGAGAGCTGGGGTTTGCTCCGGCTCTAACGTTAACTCACTAGGTGAGCTTGAGCAAGCTCTTTTTTGGGTGGGCGTTCCTCTCTTCTGTAAAACGAGCATAGACCAGACCATTAAAGTTTCCTTCTGTGTTGGAGGCCCTGGGATGCAGAGAGGTTGGGCAGAGTCTTAGGGAGGTGCGAGCCAGGGGCAGAAGGAGGTGGCTCAGATACACGCAGCCAGCCCTGGAAGAGAAGTGGCAAGTCCTTTCCGCCTTCCTTCTGCAGAACGGATCTTAAATGCCACCTCCATGTCAGGCATTGTGCAGATTAAGCCCTCAGAGGGCAGTATCATTAAGTTGTGATGAATTTAGATTCTGGAGCCAGACAGTTCCTGGTTTAAACCCTGCCAAGCTATTTAAGTTCTCCAGTCTCAGTTTTCTCATCCGTAAAATGGGAATAACAATGTTGATGTCATTGGTGGATTTACAGTAGGTGAGGAATGCAGGCTCCTTGACAGCAGGGACTTTGCTCTGATCATGCTGTTTCCCGTGCTGAGAACGGTTCCTGTCACACAGTGGGTTCTCAGTACAGATGTGTGGAATTGCTATTGAATAAAACACTTTTCATCTTGCTTGATGTATAATCCATGATCAATGACTGTTAGCTATTCTTTTAAAATCCTGCCTTGGTTATGAGTAAACATTGCCTATTGAGTCCATTATCACAGCAACTCTGTGAGATGGGCTGTGTTATTATATCACTTACCACACAGCTAGGAGACAGCACAGCTAGAGCTTGAATTCAGGTCCTATATGGGGGTATCCCGTCCCTGAGAAAGCACGTGACCTACAAGCCTTCTCTTTTTTGCAGTCTTTGGAGTTCCCTGTAACTCCTTTGGCATGGATAAAAATTACAGGGAAGGGCAGAGGAAAGAAGGGTAGTAGGGTATTTACTTTTTTTTTTTTTTGAGATGGAGTCTTGCTCTGTCACCCAGGCTGGAGTGCAGTGGCATGATCTCGGCTCACTGCAACCTCCACCTCCCAGGTTCAAGCGATTCTCCTGCCTCAGCCTCCTGAGTAGCTGGGACTACAGGCACATGCCACCATGCCTGGCTGACTTTTTGTATTTTTAGTAGAGATGGGGTTTCACCATGTTAGCCAGCATGGTCTCGATCTCCTGACCTCATGATCTGCTCACCTCAGCCTACCAAAGTGCTGGGATTACAGGAGTGAGCCACCACGCCTGGCCCAGTAATTACCTTTTAGGGCACCTCTGGGTATAGGGATGTAGAATGTGTCCCCTTGGGTTTAGCTCTGAATAGACAAGTCCCCAGGAAGCAGTTCTTGGCCTGGTTCCTTGAAGAATGCATTTGGTGAATCCTTCAGTTATTCAGGGGTTAGACATGAGTTGCCTGTTGCCTGCCTGCCTGCCCTGCCCGGGTTTTTCCTGTACCATTTCATTTGCATCCATCTGTTAACGATGAGTAATAGCATGGAGAACAGAATGGAGAATGGCATGTAAGGTCCTGGCCACCCAGCCTCCTGGGCCCTGGCTCATGCTTCCTGGCTGAGTTCTGCCTCTGCCAGTGGTAATATTCAGCAAATTAGATCAACCAAGGCTCCTAGAAGGATGAATGACTGGTGGTGCTCGGAAGAGGACAGCTAAGGAGTGGGAGGTGGGGGTGGGGTGGGGAGGGCCCTGGAGCCACATTCTCAGACATTCCCCCAGCAACAAAGCTGCTGACCGCTGACAGTGCTGGGGCTCGTGCCAGCCTCTCCTCCATCCCCAGGCCGTATGAGAGGATTACAGCCGTGACATGGGCAAATTACCAGAACAGCAGTTGGAGGAAGGGAGGGAAGTGGCCGCAGAATCCTATTTATTGCTGGAAGGACCTTCAGTGTCCTTCTGAGCCTGTGTTTCTCTCAGACTGTAATCTGCCTGCTCCCTGAATCAGAATTGCCAAGGGCCTGGTGACAAGCAGGCACCTGCTGCAGAGCGTGGTCTGCTGGCCAGAGTTCCTGAGCGTGGCTGGGCAGGGAATTACCCATGGGCTCGATAACGGTGCAGACACTCAGGCCTGCGGAGCTGGGTTTTTTAGTTTGGGCCCTGTATTAGTCCATTTGTGTTGCTATAAAAGAATACCCAAGGCTAGGCAATTTATAAAGAAAAGAGGTTTATTTGGCTCACACTTCTGTGAGCTGTACAGGAAACATGGCGCCGGCACCTGCTTCTGGTGAAGGCCCCAGGCTGCTTCCACTCGTGGCAGAAGGTGAAGGGGAGCCCGTGTGTGTGGAGATTAAGTGGTGAGAGACGAAGTAAGAGGGAGAGGGAAGACATGCTAGGCTCTTTTTAAGAACCAGCTCTTGAGGGAAATCTCATGGGAATTTGCTGAGTAAAAACTCTCATTCCCACCAGGATGCACCAAGCCATTCATGAGGAATTCACCCCACGATCCTAACACCTCCTGCCAGGCCCACCTCTAACATGGGACCACATTCTGCCATGAGACTTGGCAGGGCCAAACAAACCATATCCACAGCAGACCTGGATACCTGTGTTTTTAATACACTGTAGAATATTCTAGTAGATGATAGCTCTGGGACCTCTGCTGCTAGAGATCTCGAACACAGGCTTGGAACACACTGATGGAGGCAGACAGCACAGAGCTTAAGGGCATGAGGCCCACAGCGTATGGACCTTAAATCTTTGGCTCCAGATTATCTGGTCCCCATGCCTGGAGCCCACACTCTGCCCTTAACCACAAGAGCTTGTTATTTAATGTCTCTGAGTCACAGTTTCTTCATCTGTAAAATGGGATTCATGAGGGTGCCTTTTTATAAAGACAATGTGGGAATAAAATAAGAATAATGTTTGTAAACACAGTGCCTGGCACCCGGATAGCTCAATCAATGGCATCTGAAGGTGAAAAGTAGGCTTCATGCCTCCTTTGTCTTTTCTCCTGGGAAACTGAGGTGAGGCCAGTCACCCCTCAGAGGAGAGCTACTGGCACCATCACTTGGAGCCATCTGTAAACTCATGGCATTTTTCTGATTCACTCTACATGGCTATTTTTTTTCTTTTGGAGACAGAGCCTCCCTCTGTCACTCAGGCTGGAGTGCAGTGGTGTGATCTCATCTCACTGCAACCTCTACCTCCTGGGTTCAAGCAATTCTCCTGCCTCCGCCTTCTGAGTGGCTGGGATTACAAGCGCCCGCTACCATGCCTGGCTAATTGTATTTTTAGTAGAGACAGGGTTTCACCATATTGTGCAGGCTGGTCTCGAGCTGCTAAGCTCAGGCAATCCGCCCGCTTTGGCCTCTCAAAGCGCTAGGATTGCAGGCGTGAGCCACCATGCCCAGCCTCTACTCTACAGGACTATCGTGCCTGAGGCAGTGGAAGGTCAGGGTAAGGTTGTGGGACTTGGAACTAGAATGTTCCCATTCAAATCCCGACTTCTTTAATACCTAGGTAATGGGCTGATCTGTGCAGCAAATCACCATGGCACACGTTTGTTTACCTGTGTAACAAACCTGTCCGGCCTGCACATGTACCCTGGAACTTAAAAGCTGATGAAACAGAAACAAAAACAAATCCCTACTCTTAGTATTCGTGTGACTTTGGATTAATTAACCTTGCTGAGCCTTTGTTTTCCCATTTGTACATTGGGGATAATATTTGTAAGGATCCTAGGATGGTGGAGGGAATGATAAAATGCTTTCTGTGCCGGGCACGGTGGCTCAAGCCTGTAATCCCAGCACTTTGGGAGGCTGAGGCGGGTGGATCACGAGGTCAAGAGATCGAGACCATCCTGGTCAACACCGTGAAACCCCGTCTCTACTAAAAATACAAAAAATTAGCTGGGCATGGTGGTGCGTGCCTGTAATCCCGGCTACCCAGGAGGCTGAGGCAGGAGAATTGCCTGAACCCAGGAGGCGGAGGTTGCGGTGAGCCAAGATCGCGCCATTGTACTCCAGCCTGGGTAACAAGAGCGAAACTCCGTCTCAAAAAAAAAAAAAAAAAAAAAAAACCCCCAAAAAAAAAAAAAAAAAAAAAAAAAAAAAAATGCTTTCTGAGCACAGTGCCAAGTCCATAGCAAAGGCTCAATAATCTACAGCCACCGTGGTGATTCTTATTTATTGTACACTACACTTTGGTTTGGTCTCTGTCTTACTTAGCTCACAGGCTTGTTCAAGCAGTGTCAGATCAATTACGCCTTGCGACCCTCCACTGGAACTTTCCCTGATTCCTCTATGGAACTTTCCACTCACTGGGTGTAACCTCGGCAGCCACAGCCTGGTGCACACAGAACCATCAGTTGGTTTGTGGTCAAGCCCTCTGTTCCCAAAGCATGTAGCCATTAGGGGAAACTGAGCCGATGAGAGAGGCCTTGGTTGGCTGGGATGAAGAGATAACTTGGGAGCAGGATGTGTGTCGCAGCTCTCTCCTCTGCCCTTTCCTGCCTGGATTAGGGAGTGGTTGTGACCCTTGCTGTTTGCCCCACTCCCATCCCCAGATGTTCAGGGAGTACCTTAGATGTCTGTCAAAGAAGGTGATCGGGTACTGCTGTGTCAGCCTGGGTGAGGCGGCCAGGAAGTCATCAGGCTTCCTGGATCTGGAATGAGGTCAGCCAGGGATGGGATCCAGGAATGGCTGCTGCCCATCACAGCCTGGCGCTGATTTTCCTGAGAGCGTCACAGGCTCTTCCCAAAGGGCAGAATCTGGGCAGGAATGGTGGGGGTTGTGGTAGAGGTGGAAGCTGAGATAAGCTAAGAGAGAGAGGTCCTGCTGATTTACAGCGGCAAAGACTGTATTGGAGATGCTGTACGTTCTGAGCTCTCTGGATGGATGAGAGCCTACCTGAGGTTTTAGAGCATACAAAATGCTGCTAGAGTCTGTGGGGCTTCCTCCTTCCCCCGACCCTTGATTACATACCTCAGCTCTCATATTTATCTCACTGTGTCAAGGATGACAAATGTCTGCTGCCTGGGCCTTCACTGATCATTTGCAGCAGTAATAGATCATAAGTCATGGTCCTCTTCCTTGCTGAGGCTAGATAAGCCCTCAGAAGACTTGGTGACATAACACTCGACACAGCTGCCTCCAGGTCATCACTGTTAGGGGTGATGAAACTTTTTGCTCTCTCTGTTACATATTAGAGTGACTTATTCCAATGTTTAGATTCAAAGCTTCACGAGGGCAGGCACTTAGTGTGTCTTGTTCACTATTCTATCTTCAGCAACTAGCATGATACCTAGTCCATAGTGAGCCCCCAGTAAATGTGTGTGATTGTCCTCCAGAGGACTGTGTTTCTTGAGGACAAGAATTATGTCTAGATTATGTCTAAGACACAGTGAGGGCTCCATGAGTTTATTCTGAGTTCAATGCTAGTATCTATAATCACAGGGAGAAAAGAGTAGTCACTCATGCTTGGTGATAGATGTCACTTCACCAAATAACTGCCGTGCTGATGTGGGGCAGTTGGGACAGGTAGGCATGTCATCACTGTTGCATCTAGCTTTGGTTTCCAAGTGCAAAGACCCCTGCCTTTCCACTTAATCATCCAGGGGTCTTGATAAGTTATCACTGCGGTTTTAGGGATGAGGAAACTGACACTTGGAGAGATTTAAGATGATCGTTGAAAAGCATGTGACAATTGAATGTTGGAACTAAATCTAGAACCTGGGTCACCTCACCTGCAGGCCCTGGTCTTTCTCTGGCCACTGTACTGCTTTTTTTGAGTCTCTAAAGTTTTGACCCATAATTTGTCATATCCCGTGTTTTGGTTTGGAGGGTTTTTTGGGATCCTGGACCTACCATCCTTTAAAAGTTTTAAGTGTCACAGGTACAGCCTTCTTAGAACTTTTTAGATTTCTAGTCCAGAGATTCTTAACCTGGAGTCTCACAATGAGCTTGGTGGTGGGGGTGGGGGGGTCCAAGAGATCCTGAACCACTTTTTATGTATATGTGCATTTCTCTGGAGAGGAAGTGTGAGTTTGCATCAGAGTCTCGCAAAGGGCTACATGGCCCCATAATTAGTTTAAGAACCAATGATCAAAACCAACTTAGCCATGTTGCGTGTGGAGAAACTAAGACCTACCCAAGGGAATTTTACAGAACCATAATCTTTGACCAGAGATTCTATTTTTCCTATCAACAGAGGACTGATTACTGTGAGCAGTAACCTCAGCTATGTCATCGAGCCCCTCCCTGACAGCGAGGTCCAACACCTAATTTACAGATCTGAACATCTCAAGCTGCCCCCGGGAAACTGTGGGATCGAGCACTCCAAGCCCACCACCAGGGACTGGGCTCTTCAGTTTACACAACAGACCAAGAAACGACCTCGCAGGGTGAGTTTTTGAGGCTCTCAGTGCAGAAACCAACTTGGGGACAAGCTTGTCCCCTCTGAGAATGCTAACTTTGAATCCAGTATTTCTAAATTGAAGGGTCATGGCTAAGAAGAAAGAAATAGCATTTTTCTCCTATTCTAAGTCAGTGTTGAGCGTGAAATACTCTCATAATAGAATAACTGCTTGTGAGGGAAAGCACCAATACCATTAAAACAGTCAGATGCTGACGTCAGAAAGCTTACAAAGTGAAAAGAAGACTGGGTGCCATGGCTTATGCCTATAATCCTAGCACTTCGGGAAGCTAAAGCAGGCGGATTGCTTGAGGCCAGGAGTTCAAGTCCAGCCTGGGTAACATGGCAAAACCTCATCTCTACTAAAACTACAAAAGTTAGCTGGGCGTGGTGGCTGGGTGCCTGTAATCCCAGCTACTCAGGAGGCTGAGGCACGAGAATCACTTGAACCCGGGAGACAGAGGTTGCAGTGAATTGAGATGGGGCCACTGTACTCCAGCCTGGGCAGCAGAGTGAGACCCTGCCTCAAAAATAAATAAAAAAGTAAAAAAAAAAAGTATGCCCTCCCTGTTGGAGCAGACACTTCACCATGTGCACACAGTTCTCATATTGATTCATACTGAAAACAGAAAGGTGTTTCAAGGTTTCAAGGTTCTGTGGGAACGTGGTGGTTAGCACACTTCCTCTCATACGCTGGCCTCTGTCCTTCCTGTGCTCACCAGCTCATCTCAGTATTTTCTGAGAATAAAGGACCAGATCCGGTGTTCCAAAGCAGCCTCCAGCAATAACCAAATGGCAGTGGAAGGTGTTATGTGAGTGACGGCCACCGCAGCCAGGAACACCTCTAGTACTCAGTGACAAAAGCATTATGGAGGTAGCTGCTGCTTACCTAGCAGCTCTGTTTCTTAGCAGTTTTTACAAAAAATGAGGCCATGTCCACTATTTCTACAGCACTGATCTGTTTCTCTTTCTTAGAGGAAAAGGGAAGATTTAAACTCCATGAAGTATGTGGAGCTTTACCTCGTGGCTGATTATGCAGAGGTAAGTGGGAGGCCATGGGTTTTGCAGAAAAACTGCTGTCTTGATCACTTCCATTCCAGGCTCCCTGCCGCTTTGGGGAAATGCTGCCCATTCATCTTTCTCCAGTTCATCTATGATTTTGACCTTAAATCTGACCAAAGACTGGGCACAGTGGCTCATGCCTGTAATCCCAGCACTTTGGGAAGCCGAGGAAGGTGGATTACGTGAGGTCAGAAGGTCGAGACCAGCCTGGCAACATGGTGAAACCCTGTCTCTACTAAAAATACAAAGTTAGCTAGGCATGGTGGCCAGTGCCTATAATTCCAGCTACATGGAAGGCTGAGGGAAGAGAATTGCTTGAACTTGGGAGGTGGAGGTTGCAGTGAGTTGAGATCGTGCCACTGTACTCCAGCCTGGGCAACAAGAGTGAAATTTCATCTCAAAGAAAAAAAAAATCTGACCAAAGGCTCTTTTTGCCATTTTAAACATCGTTGTGGGGAACTCCCTCCACTCCCCCTACGACATACACTAAGCCTATCCTGGCTTGTTACATAGAAAATTGAGATAGTTATCTGATTAACATTTCTTGAACTGGGTCTGAAGACCTTTAGGTTCTGATGTTTATTCTTAGGAGTCTATGAATTGTCTATGGAAATTCTAAAACTTTCTTTTTTTTTTTTTTTTTTTTTTGAGACGGAGTTTCGCTCTTGTTACCCAGGCTGGAGTGCAATGGCGCGATCTCGGCTCACCGCAACCTCCGCCTCCTGGGTTCAGGCAATTCTCCTGCCTCAGCCTCCTGAGTAGCTGGGATTACAGGCATGTGCCACCATGCCCAGCTAATTTTTTGTATTTTTAGTAGAGACGGGGTTTCACGGTGTTGACCAGGATGGTCTCGATCTCTTGACCTCGTGATCCACCCGCCTCGGCCTCCCAAAGTGCTGGGATTACAGGCTTGAGCCACCGCGCCCGGCCCTTTTTTTTTTTTTAACAAAGATAATAAATATATTCCCAGTCATCCGATTGAAAACTATTTTCTTGCCCGTGTGTGTGGGTCCATTTTTATAATCATATTGATGCCAAGTGATGACCTAAAGCCATGGTCCCCAAAATGTGGTCCCCAGAATGCCAGCATCAGCAGCACCTGTGAACTTGTATAAAATGCAAATTATTAGGCCCTACCCCCACCCTGCTGAATCCCAGACTGTCAGGGTGGGGTCCTGCAATCCATGTTTTAACAAGACCTCTGGGCGATTGGATTGCACAGGCCAGTTTGAGAATCACTGACCTAAAGGCATGGTAGTTCAGCCTTTAACTCCGTATTCCTCAAATCAGATAGGTTCTAGGATTTGATGAACCCTCACCTAGCTCAGCATAGATTTCATTTATTCATCAATGATTTCTTGATTTTCTGTTATGTGCCAAGCACCTGGACATACAGATCTCGAGAAGACAGACCCTCCCCTGGCATCACAGAGTTTGCAGTAACAGCACACAAACCTATGGGTCCGAAGTGTGGTGATCACTAAGATGGACCATTGGGAGGGATGAGAGAGCAGATAGTGGGGGATCCAACATGGTTTTGCGGATTCAGGAAAGCTTCTCTGATGTTGAAGCTGATACCGTAAAGAGTGAGTTTAGGCCCCAGAGCCCATATTTGCCTAAATTAGCCAGATGTTACCTCCAATTCTCACTTTGTATAACGACTCCACCATATAACTGCTAAGCGCATCTTCTGTGCATTCGATGTCATTATGAGCTGAGCGCTTGCTGTGTTCAAGCAGGGCACACGCTGGCCTCGGTGTCCCCTGAGGATAGAGCCCATCGCAACTCCAGTCTGTCTGTATCCCGTCCACATGGTTTAGCTGCCATCTCCCCAAAGACCTCATTCTAAGGCTGACTGAAGCTAGTCGCAATTCCAAAGCGTGTGTCCTAGAGGCCTGGTAGTGGGAAGAGCACTAGGCTGCAGGCCAGAAGGTCCTCGAGTGTTAGTCATTGGATGTTAGTGGCAGAAGGAGGTAGCCCTTGGGCTGTCTTGAAAGACAAGGAGGAGTTAACGGGGCAGAGGAGTGGAGGTGAAGGGCATTCCGGGCCGAGGAAACATTGTGCTCTGCTTTGAAAAGTGTTTAGCTTTTTAATTGATGCTGGTACTGGTTTTTCCAACAGCTGTTTGTGTGTGTGTGCGCGCATGTGCGTGTGTTCTATGTTTTCTGTTTCCTCCCCAAAGACTAGTGTGTGTGTAGGGTGGGGGAATAGTGTGAGGAGCAAAATCCAAAGCTGGTTTAAAAGCCAGCTGGGGCTCCACAGTTGTGGGAGGAGGTAACTGACTGGCCTGCTCTGTATGACTGCCCATAGTGGAGGACCGGTGGAAGAAAACTGAGCTCCTCTGACTCTGGGACATTCTTCCATTTAAGCTTTGCATCTGTGATCATCTAATACAATGATCTTGAGTCATTTTTTCCCAGCTACAGAATCCTTTGGTTAGGTGGAAGTTCCTGAGAACCCCAATAGTTAAGCATGTAGATCCCAGCTGCTCTAGTGTAAAGGTGGGGTGTTTCTCACCTTTGGCTTTACACTGTTCCCAGAGGAATCCCGGTGCAGAGTTTAAAACCCGTTGGGTGTGACTCTCCAGCAGCTGGAGGAGTGGGCAGCATGGTGGGAGGCAGGGATTAAGCATCTTCTATATCCTGACCTCTAGGGTCACAGGTCACCTCCAGAGAAAAAGTGTCTGCTCAAGGTGCCTCCAGGACTCTGGTGTCACCCAGAGCCATCTTTCTCTTACAAAGGAGAGTGTCTCAGCAACAGCCCTGGGTTCCCAACAGGGCTGTGATTCATGCAGCTGTGGCGGATAAGGGAATGTGCTCACTTCTCAGAGTCCTGGGCACCCCTCCGCTGAAAGCTTTGAATGATTCATGTGAGAGACTAGGGTGGGGGTGTAACAGACCAGGCCGGGTTCACAGGCTCACGAATCACCCGCTCTCCACCCCTCTCCACCTGTCTCCATCCTCTGCCGACAGAAACGTCTTCTTGACAATTAATTAATTTGAGAGGAAGGGAAGGCAGGAAAGGGGAGGGCTGCTTTACTAGGATTTATAACCTGCTGCAGAAACAGGACAGCTTTCACCTCGGGGCTCTGAACACAGAGGAGGGAGTGGAGACACAGATGGGGAGAGCGAGACACTGCTGCTGCCTAGAGAAAGAGTTGTCAGCAGCAAAAATGAGCAGACAGCTCCTCACTCCCTGGGCCTAGGTGGGAGCTTCTAGGGTGGTTCTCAGCTTATTCGTTCCCCAGGTGGAATGGAGTCCAAAGAGGAATAAAGAGCAAGGTGGGCTGTTGTCATAGGGTCGACAGGATTTACAGGCTGTAAGCACAGGCCTGTAAAGGGTCTCCATTGATGCTGGCACAGTGCAAACTGTCTGGGAAAGGACAGTGCTGCATGTGGTACTTGCTCTGTCACCCTAGAAAATGTAAGCTTGTGCCAGTCCTTTCTTCAGATCAGGGGTCTGCAACCTATACCCCATGGTCAAATCCAGCCTATTCTGTGTTTTTGCAAAGAATCTTTTACTGCAACACAACCAGGCTGTGTTGCAGTAAAAGATTGGTTTCTGTATTATCCAGGGCTGTTTCCAAGCCACCACTGCACAGTTGAGGAGTTGGAGCAGAGATTATATGGCTTAGGCCTTTGCAGAAAAGGTTTGCCGACTCCTGCTTCAGCAGAATACGTTCCTTAAATTGTGGTGGTCTCATTGGGCAGTTCTTTGAAGAAAAGGTTAACATTTCTTTGAAAGACAATGAAATCTGACCCTGATGTTCTCATAAATATTACTAAATGAATGGAAATGCTGCAACACTGTCTGCACCGAGAGACCAATTTAGAAATGGGAGGTCTCTATAATGAGAAACGTCTGGATTAACACCTTGGGAAGGTCTAAATGACAGTGTCACACTGAATCTAACTCCAGAAAACGGTGGTGACAGATTCCCTTCTGATGAGTGGCAGTTTTAAGGAAGCCTAAGAATGTCCATGAGCAATGGGAAAAAGGGAAATGGTGGATTTCTTTCCTGTATCAGGGCCGGAACACACCTCTGGCCAAACAAATATGGGTGTTTTACTTGGCTGTTCTTGTTTCTTGCTTACTCTTGCGGGACTGGGTGGAGGAAAAGGACGTGAAGGTTTGGAACTGAAGTAACATGTATAGTGGACACCCAAGGTAAAATAGAGAGGACCCAAATTCTATGTAACAATGGCAGTGTATAGGACGTGCCCTTCATTTGCAAATTGAATTGGCAATTGTAGCAGATTTTTCTCTTTACACAGTGAAGATTTCCTTCATTATTGTAGCTGAGACAGATCTGTCTTTTTGAGGCAGGAATGGTAAATAGGAGGTATTCACACTGAAATGTCCAGTTTCTGGTACCCATGGCAGATATTTCTAATGGAACACAGCTTTCTTTCCTATGCTTGGTTAGAAATGTCTGATTGTGGCCAGGCGCGGTGGCTGGGAGGCTGAGGCAGACGGATCACTTGAGGTCAGGAGTTTGAGACTAGCCTGACCAACATGATGAAACCCAGTCTGTACTAAAAATTCAAAAATTAGCTGACCATGGTGGTGCACACCTGTAATCTCAGCTACTTGGGAGGCTGTGACAGGAGAATTGCTTGAACCCAGGAGGTAGAGGTTGTGAGCCAAGATCGTGCCACTGCACTCCAGCCTGGGCGACAGAGTGAGACTCCGTCTCAAAAAGAAAAAAAGAAAAGGAAAGGAAGGAAAGAAAGAAGGAAGGAAAGAAACAAGGAGGAAAGAAAGAAAGAAAGAGAGAGGAAGGAAGGAAGGTCGGTCTGATTGAATCTGATGCAGTCTGAGAATTCCTCTCACTGTAGGAGGCACTGCCAGTGGGTCTGAGTGGGGTGCAAGATGAAGTCTATTTGCCTGTGTCATATGGTCCTCATTGTTAGCACTCATGTCATGCACATGGCCTCCCACTATGGTTATTTCTGTGCACATTTTCCCAGCAGGTGTTCTTAGACCATTTCAATTGTATACTCCTTAAGTACAGGATCTGTCACTCAGGATCTGCCACAGTTATTTCTGGCCATTTCTGTTTTAATTGAAGCTCCTCTAGGCTTAGGTCTAAGATCTCACCCTTCTTTGTGTCCTACATAGGCTAAGCACGATTCCTTGCCCACAGCAGGCATTTGGCAACAATTCGAGCATTGCTGATTGACCACATGTAGGGAAGTCTCGTGAGATCTATGTGATGGTGGCTTCATGTTGGGGTGTTGACCAAAGTGAGGATTGGATCAGTCCTCCTAAGCCCCAGTGGGAGTTTGCCAGAGGCCTTGTAGTTTGAAGGGCAGAAGAATAAGATGTGCTTCAAGGGTTAGAGGAAGGCAATTCAATAAGTATAATTATTGCATGCCTACTGTGTGTGCTGTGCTGAGCTAGTAGCTGGGGACATGAAGATGGATGTGGCAGGTCCTGCCCTTCATAAGCTCTTTCTGTGGCGGGGAAGACAATTGCACAAAAATGACTGCTCATAGAAGACAGAAGAAAATAAGAGCAAATTCAAAGATAAGTAATGGGGCACAGGAATTGTCCTGCAAGAGGCTCTGGGATCTCACATGATTCTGCTTGTTGCATTTAGTTTCAGAAGAATCGACGAGACCAGGACGCCACCAAGCACAAGCTCATTGAGATCGCCAACTACGTTGATAAGGTGAGACCAGGTGTGTACTTTGTGGGAAAGGTGCTAGGTGCCAGCACTTCCAAGGGCGCTGGAGCTGCTTTTTGCTGGATTGGCCACCCCAGCCAGCTTCTGGAAGGGAGTGAGCAATGCCATAGAGGCCCAGGGCGGTCATGACAGAGCCCTGAACTATGTATTCTTAGGCAAGTAACTCATTTTCTTTGGGTTGCAATTTTTTTGTTTTGTTTTCATCTTAGAAGGTCTGTCCTAAATCCATGATTTTGTTGTTGTTGTTATTTTTATTTTTCTTGTGGAATTTAAAAAAATGAAATCTTATGCCAATGCCTAATATAAAAGTTGGGTGAAAATAGACTGCTCTAAGCGGGAGCAGGGGTGAGGACCCAGAACACTGTCCTCCTGACCCCTTCCTCCTACCCCTGCAGGGGCTCCCAAGCGGCTTGGGGCATGGAAGAGCCCAGTTTAAGAATCCTGTAAGGTTCTTTAACGTTCCTTCCAGAAATAAGCCCAAGTATTGTCTGACTTAGGAGGGAATTGAAATGGCGGAGTGGGAAAGACACACAGCCTTAAAAGTTGAGAAGCAGGCTGCTTGAGAAGTGGGTTGCTTGGGGCTAATCTGTAAAGTCTCCATCTGTAAAACTATCCTAAAATTATGTCTTGTCTCTTAGGAAGGATGTGCAAATGGTTAGCTTTCCTAGGTTAGGACCTTTTAGAAGATGTTTTTGGGAAATAACTACATTTTTGAATTTTACTGAAACAGGCTGGTCTGGGACTTGGAAATACGTTGTGTATGTGAAAGAGGGTATTTGTTATAGTACAAAATGCAAATAGGTAACCTAGAATGACAGTAGCCTCTTGGTAGGATAGAGCATATAGTTTTTAAAAGTAGGCTTTAATGTGTTTGGGATCACAGGTCTCTTTGAGAATCTGGTAACATTTATTGAGCAATTTTAGAACACTCATAAAATTAATGAAGCTTAACCTTGGGCCTGCTAGGGATTCATGAATTCCAGGCCTAAAGGGAAAATCGTTTTTTTCTAAACACTAGAGCATATAGGAGATCACTTAAAATATTTTTTAGGGATTAATAAACAAATATATTCGTGTTCTGAAGTCATCGGATGGCGGTTTCTATGCCTATGTTTTTTTTCTGCTCTAGATGGCTCTGGAAACACAGGTCAGTGGTCAGTGACAGGTAAAAGTCAAACCCTGGCATTTCCTGGAAGGATAGACTCTAGGGACACAGTCCAGTCCTCTCTCTAGCTCCTGACTCACTCAAAAATAACATTTAAATCATCATACAACCCAAACACTCAACATCTGGGAAAACAAGGGAAGCTTATTTCCCTGGGGAGAATATGGGAGGCTGACTCTGCCTTCACCCATGTGACACATCTATTGTTTGGAGAGCTGGCAGGTGGGGAGTTGGCTGAGTATCCCCTCTGTGGGCTAGGTGATGGAACCAAGGGCGCTGGCGACAATGAAGGGAGAAGACAGAGGCACCAGCAAGCCCCAGTCCTTACTGGAAGCCCTAAGCATGGGTGGCCCGCGCATCCTGTGCAGTCTTTCCTGGCGGGTGAGGGAAGCCACGCCCACTTCTCTGGAACTTGCTGACCCAGCTACTTGAACTGAACTATTGCTGAACTAAAACTGGAATGAATTGCACTCATTTGCTGAATCATGAACCCAATCCAAAACGTTTTTCTGTAACTGAAGAAAAAGCCAAGTTTACTTTCTTTTAAAAGCTCCCTAGTAAAGCAAATTCAAATTGGAATCTGAACCTCTAATTTTCTGTAATGGTTGAACTGGCACAAAACAGAAAAATCAAAATTTCCATTGAAATAAACTGATATTTCACTGACTCTGGAGCCCATCTTGACCAGCGTTGTCTGGAGTGAGCGGATTATCTGGATGTGTAGACACCATAGCACTGAAGCAGTAAAGGGTCACATATAGTCTTTGGGTGGTGATTTGGGCCTTCATCCTGGCTCCACCATCTTCTTGCTGAGACTTTGGGCAAGTTCCTTAACTTTTCTAAGTCTCAGTGCTTAGTACATAAAAAGTGGTGGGAAAATGTTGGTGCTATGATTATTCTTTTGAGCTGGGCAGTCTCTACCAATTTCGGATTAAGGTGGTATCTCCTGCTCATGTGACCTCCCCATACGTGGGGCTTTTTATTAAGTCACTGGCTTAGTATTTGTAGGGTGAACCCATCAAAAAACCCGTTGCACCCACACCTTTCAGTGGTTTAGCTTTAAAGAAAACCTTCCTCCTGCGTACATTTGTATGAGATGAAAGATGTCAGGCCCTACAGATTAGATGCAGCTCTAGCCTTGAGGAGGTTGAGTCAGATCTTGCTTATAGAATTTTAGGATGTCTGGGTTGGACAAAACCCCGAAGATTACTAAGGAGTCTATTGCTTGCAACCTGCTTATTGTATCCCTGACAAATCCTGAGACTATCCAGGGATTGGGGAAGGGAATTTGAAGAGTAAGCATATGGATGCACTTTTACGTCATTTATACTTGTTTACTTTCAAAATGAGAGGGAGACATGTTATAATAAAGTAGCCATGTATTAATATAATTTGGTATATCCATACAAAAGAATATTGTTCAGCAACAAAGAGAAATCAGAAATGGATTCAGTCTGCAACATGGATGCATCTCAAAAACATTATGGTAAGTGAGAGAAGCCAGATACACAAAACCACATACTGTAAAACAAATGACCAGAAAAGGCAGAATAAAAACAAAAGTAGATGCATGCTTGCCTGGGGCTGAGGGTGAGAATGGGAAATGACTGTAAATAGACATGAGGGATCTTACTGATGTGATGAAAATATTTTAAAACTGGATTATGTTGATGGCTTTTTTTTTTTTTTTTTTTTTTTTGGCGACAGAGTCTCACTCTGTCACCAGGCACCAGGCTGGAGTGCAGTGGTATGCTCCTGGCTCACTGCAACCTCTGCCTCCCGGGTTCAAGCAATTCTCCTGCCTCAGCCTCCCGAGTAGCTAGGATTACAGGCATGCGCCACCACACCTGGCTAATTTTGTATTTTTAGTAGAGACGGAGTTTCTCCATGTTGGTCAGGCTGGTCTCGAACTCCCGACCACAGGTGATCCGCCCACCTTGGCCTCCAAAAGTGCTGGGATTACAGGTGTGAGCCATGGCACCTGGCCAGTGATGGCTTTAAAACTTGGTAAATTTACCAAAAAGTATTGAGTCATACACTTAAAGTAGGTGGGCATTATGGTATGCAAATTATACCTCAATGAAGCAGTTTAAAAAAATTTGTCTATAAGAGAACTTTTTAGACACCCATGAGAAAGATAAGGCCCATGTAAGGAATTGGGAGAAAAAAATTGTACCAGACAGCCTGGCCAAGGGCACTGATTACAGAAGACAGCATAGCTCAGCTCTGAGCTTACTCGTGACCAGCTTTGTTTGAAAGCTTTCTTCCTATTTTAAAATGAAATTTATGTTTCTGTCTGTTTTACCTATTGACCTAAGCCCTACTTGAAAATCATGCAGAACAACGCTCATCATTTTTCCACATGATAGACCTATTCATATCTGAAAGCAGTTTTATCTTCTGTCTCAGTCATCTCTAAGTCACAGCAGTTCTGCCACCAGAATGTTGTGCTGTCTCTCAAGATCTCATTTTCCCTTTCTAAAAAATGTCAATAACGCCAGTTCCCTCCTTCCCTTGGAGCCATGGGCAGAAGAGAAATCTGGTGTCTGTGCTCTGAGCTCTTAGGCTGAAAAGGGGCTTTTTTTTTTTTTTTCAATTTATTTTTATTTTTTAGTTTTAGCTTTTTTCTTTTTAATCTCAAGCACCAACAGAATGAAAGGAAGGGGCTTTTAAATCCCAGGTAATACTGACAGATACTGTGGTTTTCCTGTGTCCTTTCAGTTTTACCGATCCTTGAACATCCGGATTGCTCTTGTGGGCTTGGAAGTGTGGACTCATGGGAACATGTGTGAAGTTTCAGAGAATCCATACTCTACCCTCTGGTCCTTTCTTAGTTGGAGGCGCAAGCTGCTTTCCCAGAAGAAACATGACAACGCCCAGTTAATCACGTAAATAGCCTTTTTTTCCATATGTTGTGTTGTCTTTGGCTGCAAAGCCTCTGCCCACTGTGCACGTGCTCAGAGTTTGCCCCATGGTGAGTGTTGGTTGCACAAAGCCATTCTGACTCTCTGGTCCAGAGACAGGCATTTCCTAAACATGCGCTCTGTACCAAGCATACCCCAGAAAATGTTTAAAACCCTGAGTCATAATAGTCCTAAGAAGTGTTTACAGTCTAAGGGAAAATTAGACTTACCCATATGCCGCTGAGCATCTGAAATAATTGAGGATGTATTTGGGAAGTGACTGACTCTTGGTCAGGTCTTAGACTTTCTAAGAGGCTCACCTCAATCTTCTTGGCGCTTTGTTCTAGTACATGAGCTGATCTCTCAACACAGGCACAGGAGAGGGGGCTCCTGTGTGTCCTTCACTTGGTTCCCGAGGGGCTCAGGGCTGAGTGTCTGAGATAGTCAAAGTGGCAGACAGTGCAGGAACTGAGGGTTTGGTGGGAGGGAGACTTTGAGGAGGGATTGTGCTGGATTTTCATCAGCCCCAGAGAGACAGTGATGGGGGTGGCAGCAGCATGTGACAGTGCCCCAGGGTGATTATTTGGTATTTATTAGTGTTGACTTCTGAAGGTTTTTTCAGGCAGTTACAACAAAAGGCATATAGATAATAAAACCACTTTCTTCTTCTTTTTTGAGACAGAGTTTCCCTCTGTCGCCTGTGGCATGATCTCGGCTCACTGTAACCTCCACCTCCCCAGCTCAAGCAATTCTAGTGCCTCAGCCTCCTGAGTAGCTGGGATTACAGGCATGCGCCATCATGCTTGGCTAATTATTGTATTTTTAACAGAGACAGGGTTTATGCCACGTTGTCCAAGCTGGCCTTAAAGTCATGGCCTCAAGTGATCCGCCTGCCTCACCCTCCCAAAGTGCTAGAATTATAGGCATGAGCCGTGGTACCTGGCCTTAAAACCATTTTTCTTCTGTTCCCTAAATATAGCTGAGTAAATAGTCATTTAAACCTTGGCTTATCCTTTTAAAGACACTGGGAAAAATAACTGTCCCAAAAATAACTGGGCTGTGAGTAGTTACTCCATGACAGTACATTCACCCAGGAAGAGTCTTTGGTTATTAGAAGTTTTGGCCTGAACTTTGGAACATTTGGCAAATAACTAGTAGGACTTCATATCAGTTTGCATAGATTTTGCGTATTTCTTTCCAGATTGTTTATGTGAAGATAAGTCTGCCTGTAATTCAGCAAACATTTATTATAGACCCACTATGTGTTAGATTCTGTGCTAGGTTCTAGTGATCCTAAAATAGTTAAGATGGTCTTGCTGTCAGTTATATCATGCTCTAGATAAGAAGACAGACATGGAGTTAAGGACCATGTGATGTATTTCCATATAGATTCTTTAAATGCATTATATTTCTGGCATGCACAGAAACACTGGTAGTCTTTTTTTTGTTTTGTTTTTTTTCCTTCTCCCCTACCTGGGTGTGTATAACTGAAAGACAGATGTATTCAACTGGAGAAAATGCAGCTTGCTGCTGGAAGATTAGGATCCCATTGCAAAACAAAGGCAGAAACAGCTCATTCTTGCACCCAGCTGTACTTTGTGAGGCTCCTGATGGGACACAGCTGTTTCCTTGGCCCCCGATTTTGTGGGAATCAAGCATCATCAGCCCCACAGCTGCTGCCCCAGTGCCCCCACCCCTACCACCTCTGGACTCACACCACAGAGCCAGGGATCAGGCATTGGATTCTGGCAGCTGGTGGAAGTGGGCATGATTCACTTCAGCATCAGAATCTGTGCCTCCCTTCCATCAGCCTTTCCCTCTGACCTTTTCCTGTGCAGCAGGAATGCGACGCAGCTTTGCACACCCTGCCCTTTTCCTTCCAAGGAATCGGCTATGGGTATATTGTGGGGGATAAGTGACCTTTCTCTTTTTGTTTTTCTCTGGAGCCATGAGGGAGTAGGTGACAGGAAGTGAGAGGTGTGGTGAGCTGGAAGTTGTCCAGTTGGCCTGGCTACAAGGGCCTCTCTCCTTGGGAATGACCTGGGAAAGTCAGCGGGGCCAAGGAAGACCATGATGGCCACCTACTCCTAGGCATATTGGAATAGCCCTCTCAGTCCCCTCCCCAGTCACCCTCTCTCCTTGCCACCTGCAGGGGCATGTCCTTCCACGGCACCACCATCGGCCTGGCCCCCCTCATGGCCATGTGCTCCGTGTACCAGTCTGGAGGAGTCAACATGGTGAGTCTCAGACCATGTGTATGTGCTGCAGAAGGCGCTGAACAGCCTTACAAACCAGAGGTCATGTTTTGAAAAATAAGTTGATATTTGTTATTGTAGCAGAAAAAGCTTTGACATCAGGAAGGGCAATTGTTTGAAATAGAGTCATTAAGCTCTAAGAGATGGAGGTACCCAAGGGTGAATTTTCATTTACTATAGTTCATTCTGTATTTTCAAGCTCAGGAACCCTCAAGAGATTATACGAACACATCACTAGATCTCATATGTTCCAAACCAGGGGCTGGAAAATACCAAGAGACTGGAGGTTAAAGTGTTTTTATTCCAGGTCTTGCACTGTTATGTATGTCATTAAGAAAGAAGAACCCGTGTCAAAGTCATGGTTAGAAAATTACTGCCTTCTTTTGAAATTCACTCTGACTTTGTGAGACTATTTGTTTTGACTCTTCATTTCTGACCTGTGAAGTGCATTTCAAGGAAGACTTCTCTCCATCTGTCTGTCCCTCTATCCATTCTGTATTTATTGACAAAGTAACATGATGGCCAAAACCACAGGCTCTAGGGTCTGAGCCTGTTGGGTTCAAAGAACAGCTGTATGACTTTGGGTGAGTTAATGAGTGTCCTCAGCTGTAAAAAACAGATGGCTTTGCAGTTGATCATCTTAGGATAAGAATGTGAATTAAATGAAATAATGCAGGAAACACACATCCATATTTAGTAAATCTCTCTCTGCTGCTTCTTTCCTGTTGGGGCTTTTCTCCTTGATTTCTTTAGCTTTCGCATCTGACAGTTACACGTCAGACGGTGTGTAAAGTGCTGTGCCTGGAGTTTATCTGTCTTGTGTGGCTTTCAGGAAACACTAAGCCAAGTACACTGTATGTTTGAATCAAGGTGGTGTTTTCTGTGTCAATTCCCTTGTGTCTGGAGAGAGAGATACGTTAAGAAGAAGAATGGGGGGAAAATCTTCCTCTTTCATTTATTCAGAAAGCGTTTATTGGTCTGGAAGTTCATGAGTAGGTCAGTTGTGGTCTGCAGCCTTTGAGAACTCAGAAACGTGGACTTTTAAGCATTTGATTTCCTCTTACTGACAGCAGATTCAGCCTTGCAGTCAGAGGCCCACATGGCATGTCTGTACACTCAGTGGCAGTGGAATTGGTGGAGACCTATAAGACTTGGCTAAGGAAAATGCAGGGATGAGGGGCAGAGGCGGATCTGTCCCCTTGACTTTGACCTCAATTCTGTCTTCTGAGCAGGATCACTCCGAGAATGCCATTGGTGTGGCTGCTACCATGGCCCACGAGATGGGTCACAACTTTGGCATGAGCCACGATTCTGCCGATTGCTGCTCGGCCAGTGCGGCTGATGGTGGGTGCATCATGGCGGCTGCCACTGGGTGAGTCGAACAGGAAGAGGGAGGATGGGGAGGGGGCGGGTACTCCTGGGCAGTGTGACCCAGGGGTTCCTCACAGCTGGCCCCACCGAGGCTCCCTTCTACTTCTGATGGGACCAAAAAATGTGGTTTTTACAACAAAGAAATTGAGAGAAGACCAAGGCAAATGTGTGGCAAGAACTTAGGTTTTCAGCAGGAGATTTGGTGCTGGTGTGACCCTAGATTTACTTAATTTTTGTTTTAAGGTGTTGAGTTACAAAATTGGCTTGGCCATATATATCTTTTTTATTTCATAAATTTTTTTTTTTTGAGACACAGTTTCACTCTTGTTGCCCAGGCTGGAATGCAATGGCATGATCTCGGCTCACTGCACCCTCTGCCTCCTGGGTTCAAGCAATTCTCCTGCCTCAGCCTCCTGAGTAGCTGGTATTATAGGCATGCACCGCCACGCCCAGCTAATTTTGTATTTCTAATAGAGGTTGAATTTCTCCATGTTGGTCAGGCTGGTCTCAAACTCCCGACCTTAGGTGATCCACCCACCTTGGCCTCCCAAAGTGCTGGGATTACGGGTGTGAGCCATTGCACCTGGCCTAGTTCATGAATTTTTGAAGAGGATTCATTTTGATCATAGCCACAAGCCTTAATTCTTCTATCCCAAGAGTGTTGGATCAGTGCTGTTTCAGTTCCAGGCTTCACTGAAAGCTTGAGTGGAACAGAACAAAGTGAAGAAGGGAACCATCCACACACCCCACAGTGACTTCTGAGGGAGTTTGCAGCCTGCATTACCCATGAGGAACAGGGCAAGGCAGCTGCATCTCCCCGTGGTCATGAGGGCATTTTAAAACCAGAGCCTTTTTGAAGAGAATTAGAGAGTTTGTTCAAAGGACTTGTCTTCTAGCATCTGGACTCAGGTAGCACAAAGCATTGGGTTCTTCCAGGTTCTTTGGAAGGCATCATGGTAGAACCTTGTGTTCCCTCACCCCAGACCATTAGGGCCTGCTTATGATTCTTAGAGAATAATGTTTCAGTGTCTCCAAGAAACAATGCAGCTTTCTTAGAGCTCTGGTGTCCATTTTAAAAACCTTCTCATCTGTGACGTAGAAAGGATGATGTTGGCTGGGTGCAGAGGCTCATGCCTATAATTCCAGCACTTTGTGAGACCGAGGTGGGTGGATCACCTGATGTCAGGAGTTCAAGACCAGCCTGGCCAACGTGGTGAAAAACTGTCTCTACTAAAAATACAAAAATTAGCCAGGCATAGTGGTACGTGCCTGTGGTCCTAGCTACTAGGGAGGCTGAGGCAAGAGAATCACTTGAACTTGGGAATCGGACGTTGTAGTGAGCCAAGATTGTGCCACTGCACTCCAGTCTCCAGCCTGGGCAACAGAGCAAGACTCTGTCTCAAAAGAAAAAAAAAAAAAAGATTATGCTACAGCTTCATAGTTATGTACAGATCCCTAGGAGCTCACGGTTAATTAAGCCTGTCCCTTTCTTTCTAAATCTCAAATGCATATCTGAAGACAAATGATTGAGAGTTATATTGATTACTACTCCAATTCATTTTTAAGTCATTCACAAATTTGGATACATAAACAATTATTAGTAACAAATGCCTTGTAGCATACCTTCCCGCTGAAGGAAAACCTCCAGTTTTTTGAGGGTTTAGCCTTCAATTGGTTTAGAGAATTGGGAGCAGGATAACTCTCCTTTTGTAGACCCAGATGGTTGTACTTTTTGTCCTTTTTACCAAAGTGGGACCCAGGCTCTTCCATACGCCTGTGATAAAGAGCATGTGTTTGTGAGCTGGCTGGTTGAGTTTGGAGTGCCCTCTGCCTCCTTAGAACAGAGATGAGATCACTGGCCCAAAAAGAAATGAAACTTAGGATCTTGGCATTCTTTGGCCTGGTCCTCTGTTGCAAGAGAATATTCACCTGATATCAGCTTCAGGAAAAGTTTGAGTTGGCTGGTGTTTTCTTAAGCTCTAAGGCTTGGAAGACCTATTGTAACACACTCACAACCCTTTCCTTGTTCTAGCCCCCTCGTGCAATGGGCAGCAATTGCTACTCCTGATTCACAAATACTTCCTCCATGCAAAGTGAGAAAAATAAAATGCTATGTGGTTAATATCTCATCACTAAGGATGACAGAATTCTAAATTAATATATCGGTAGATGTTCTAAAAGGCCAGAATGTGTGTGTGTGAGACTATGGGAGTCTGAGCCCAGGTGGAGTCAGCCCCGTGGGTGTCAGGAGTGACACCTTCCTGACTGCTGGACACTCAGACTCCCCACTAATTCCCGCCTTGTCCTCTGCCAGGCACCCCTTTCCCAGAGTGTTCAATGGATGCAACAGGAGGGAGCTGGACAGGTATCTGCAGTCAGGCGGTGGGATGTGTCTCTCCAACATGCCAGATACCAGGACGCTGTACGGAGGCCGGAGGTGTGGGAACGGGTACCTGGAAGATGGGGAAGAGTGTGACTGTGGAGAAGAAGAGGTGAGGGGCCACAGTGATGCTGGCGGGAGGGGAAGAATTTGCATTGATTTCAAAGCTCAAGGTCAAAAGAGAACACAATTGAAAATTTCTTAGTCACAGGCATTTCCTACACACAACTATCCAAAACCGCATGCCAAATAAGATGTGGAGAGGAAGCCTTCCAGATGGATCTTTCTGCTGCCTCTTCCAGTTTGTAGTCAGCATCGTTAGTGTCCACAATCAGTTCTCCTTGTGAGCATCTGGTCTAACCAGAAACCACGATCACGTGACATGTTGACTCTCTCTTCCTCCATGGAGCTGCACATGCCTCCTTGGCCCTCCAGCTGCACGGAATTTATTCTGGAGGCCACACAGCCGGATACAGGGACTTGCACAGGGGCCTTATGAGGATGCTTAAAATAACAAGCTCGCTCTGTTTAGGCTGGAGGAGAGATGATGGAAAGGGGATGTAGGAAGTGCTGTCAAGCCTTGAAAGGGCTGCTAGGAGGAAGATGGGTCAGAACTGTTTGTGTGTAAACTCTCCTTCCTTCTGATCTTCGCAGTGAGTGTGGCGGGCACATGGCAGACCCTGGTCATTTTTAACAAATGCAGGTGGTTCTGCAGAAAGCAGACCTGGAGTGTTTCATCTCTGTGTTTTGAAGGCTGAAAATATGTATGTTAATACATGCGTAACAATTTGGGGTAGATAACAAGTAACAGTAAATTAAAGGGGTGAGACTGAAGTTGTGTTTATATGGAAAAAGACAGTTTGATTTTATGGCCTCTTCTGTTTTGTTTTGTTTGAAATGGAGTCTTGCTCTGTCACCCAAGCTGGAGTGCAGTGACATGATCTCTGCTTATTGCAACTTCCACCTCCAGGGTTCAAGTGATTCTCCTGCCTCAGTCTCCCAAGTAGCTGGGAATACAGGTGTGTGCCACCACACCTGGTTTTTTTTTTTTTATTTTTATTTTTTGGTATATTTAGTAGAGACAGGATTTTGCTACATTGGCCAGGCTGGTCTCGAATTCCTGACCTCAGACGATCCACCCACCCCAGCCTCCTAAAGTGCTGTGATTGCAGGCGTGAGCCACCGCACCCAGCCTATGACCTTCTCTATGATGTGATTTTCTGTTTTTAATGCCAGCATGTAACTTTCAGAATAAAACAAGAACTAGTCAAGGATGCCATCCCACCACTGTGAGCCCAGAGAGATCAACCCAGACCCATCAGAAAGGAGGGAGTGGTCTGAGGATGCAGGGCCCAGTGGGTTGAGGAATGGGCTGAGAGTGGATTTGGCCAGCTGGCTTATGTTCTGAGCAGCTGCTCATTCAACAGATACACTGAGTGTGGGCTACTGTGTCTGGTCCTAAGGTTAGGATGAATGGCAAAAATGACATAGTTCCTGTCCTTTGAGAGCTGATAGTCTAGTGGGGGGAACACAGATTGAAATAATTGCAAAAGAATATATGTACGGTCCATGGCAAATGCTAGGAAGACAAATTACACAGCACTTTGAACATATATAATGTGAGGGGGAACCTCCTTGCTTGGGTGGGAGGTGACGTGGAACCCCTATCTAAAGGCTGTGTTAGGAGTTGGCAAGGCATGCAGGAGGGAAGGCAGGTGGAAAGGGAGCCTCTGCCTTGGTGGGAAGAAATATGGTACTTTAGGAAGGCAGGAACATGGAGCCCAGCATGGTGGGTGATTAATGGGAGGAAAGTGTTGTGTTTCTTCCCTTGGGGGATACAGGTGGACAGGTGTCTGTGGTCGGGATGGGATGTGGCTCTCCATAGGCTAGAGCTCCGGACTGTTATGGGTATGATGAGGCTGATAAGCCTGAGGCGGGCCCCAGGTAGACCTGACTTGAATTCGGCAGGCATATCCCTTGGTCAGCCACTGGGCTTGCCTGAGCTGCAGCATCCCCATCTGTGGAATGGGGACAAGGCTGCCTCATAGGGCTGTGGTGGAGAGATGTGTGGAACCCCACACACTCATCACTGGCTGATGGATTGGCCTGTGACTACTGTAAGAGTGTGATGAGGACACTCAGGGTCACTGGAGCACCTCATCATCTTTTGAAAATCTCAGGCTGGGGAGAAGGAAGTAAGAGAGGAGTGCAAAGAAACCTTAGAGACCCTCGGTTCCAGAAAGGTCCAGGCCAGGAAGGGCTTAGGAAGGGAAGCAAGATCGAGAAGGAAGTCTGAGGAAACAGGCCCAGGAGTTGACATAAACTATCCAGAGAGGCTGTCCCAGCAGGCCCTTGCACCGCCAGCCCCTTTTTACGAGATAAGAAAGGCGAGGAGGGTTGGGGCAGGAGGGCGCCCATGAAAGACAAAGTGGATGCTCTACTGGGGATGAGAAAGAACAATCATAACATTTCCATATACTGTGCTAAAAAGTCAGTTTTAGAAGAATACATGGTTACAGGGAGAAATATGCATGTCATATTAAGTTAAAAACACAGATGCTGGAGAGGATGTGGAGAAATAGGAACACTTTTACACTGTTGGTAGGAGTGTAAATTAGTGCAACCATTGTGGAAGACAGTGTGGTGATTCTTCAAGGACCTAGAAATAAAATTGCATTTTACCCAGCAATCCCATTACTGGGTATATACCCAAAGGATTATAAGTCATTCTATTGTAAAGACACATGCACATGTATGTTCACTGAGAGACTGTTTACAATAGCAAAGACCTGGAACCTACCCAAATGCCCATCAAAAATAGACTGGACAAAGAAAATGTGGCACATATACGCCATGGAATACTATGCAGCCATAAAAAAGGATGAGTTCATGTCCTTTGTAGAGACATGGATGAATCTGGAAACCATCATTCTCAGGAAACTGACACAAGAACAGAAAACCAAACACCGCACACATGTTGTCATTCATAGGTGGGTGTTGAACAATGAGAACAAATGGACACAGGGAGGGGAACATCACACATTGGGGTCTGTTGTGGGGTGGGGGGCTAGGGGAGGGACAGCAGAGTGTGAAAAGCGGGGGAGGGATAACATTGGGAGAAATGCCTGATGTAGCGACGGGGGGATGGAGGCAGCAAACCACCATGGCATGTGTGTACCTATGCAACAATCCTGCAAGATCTGCACATGTACCCTAGAACTTAAAGTGCAATTAAAAACAAAACAAAACACGGTAGATGCTATGATTTTATAAAATAAATATAAATACATATGCATGTGTGTAGAAAATGCCTGGGAAAATATTCACACTCAAAATGTAGCTGTGTTTTAGGCGGGCTTGGTGGCATGCGCCTGTGATCCCAGCTGCTTGGGAGTCTGAGGCACGAGAATCACTTGAAATCAGGAGGAGAAGGTTGCAGACTGTCTCAAAAAAAAAAAAACAAACAAAAAAACGTAGCTGTGTCCAAATCATGTTACTAATGATTGTGCATATATATGGTTCTTGTGATAAATGCACACTAGCTTAGTGACAAAGCTGTCACATGATTTTTGAGATCAGGAGTTTCTAGGCCAGATGCGGTAGCTGGTGCCTATAATCCCAGAACTTTGGGAGGCCGAGGCAGGCGGATCACTTGAGGTCAGGAGTTCAAAACCCAGTCTCTACCAAAAATACAAAAATTAGCCAGGCATGGTGGCATGCACCTCTGGTTCCAGTTACTTGGGAGCCTGAGGCAGGAGAATCGCTTGAACCCAGGAGGCAGAGATTGCAGTGAGCTGAGATACTGTACCACTGCCCTTCAGCCTGGGTGACAGCAAGACTCTGTCTCAAAAAAAAAAAAGAGTTGCTAGAGAGCTGGGGTTCCCAGGCTATAGAGGTAGGGGTTGGGGAAAGTGTTGGGGGTGGTAAAGGCCCTCCCCCACTCACACCCACCCCACTGTCTCCCCAGGAATGTAACAACCCCTGCTGCAATGCCTCTAATTGCACCCTGAGGCCAGGGGCAGAGTGTGCCCACGGCTCCTGCTGCCACCAGTGTAAGGTAAGTGGCCCCTCCTTCCTCAGCGCCGTGGGCCCTGATCTGACAGCAGGACTACAGGACTGCTCTGCTGGGGATTTCCTGCATCCTGGGGGAGTGATGGCAAGAGTTTCAGAAACATGGAGCAGGAAAGATGCCTTGAATAAAATTTACTATTCATATACTGGGC
Source organism: Cebus imitator (assembly GCF_001604975.1). NCBI lineage: Eukaryota > Metazoa > Chordata > Mammalia > Primates > Cebidae > Cebus > Cebus imitator. The sequence goes on along the minus strand of NW_016107931.1, from coordinate 512,572 downwards.
CGCACTGAATTCAGATCATCCCAGAGGCGTCTGGTGGCTCTTTCGGAACGGTATTTTTAAAATTATTATTATTTAAAGATGTATCCAGAGAGAGTGGTCTTGATTTTACTGAGTTCATAAACAATAATAATTATCATAATCTGTATTGGCATTAATGGACCTCTTAGTAGATGCCAGGCACTGTGCTGAGAATTTTATGTACGTTATCTCATTTGTTCCTCACAAAAACCCCATAAAATATATGTTATCATCCTCATTTTAAGATGCGGAAACTAGCACTTATCAAGGATAAGAGGTTTATTGGGAATCAGGCAGTCAGGAAGGGCCTGAATCCAGCTTTCCCTGACTCTGGAGCCCACTTCTGTAATATTGACGTGGGAGATAAATCGTCCATTACCGCTAGTGTTACTGTAGAACCACAATCTCGCATCCACAGTTCTGAAATTCAGAGAGTTCTAAAAGCCAAAAAAAAATGTAAACATATTTGGTGACAAAACTTGACCTGGATTGACATGAGACAAATTATAATCTTTTAAAAAAATCACTCCTAAAGTGAATATTTATATTGCATTGCAGAAATATTAATATGTTTGATGAGAAGGTGTTATCCCTGGCCTTGCTGAGGGGTTATATAATGTACATATGTAGTTATATATGCAGACATATGTAATTATCCATATATATATACACATGTGTAATTATATATGTACATCTATATACATATGGACCTATGTATTATGGTGCCTGCTTTCTAAATCTGAAAAGCCTGAACCCCATCTGGCCCCAACATTTTAGGCAGGAACTGTGGGCCCGGGCATCTGGCCAGCACTTGCTGCGTGCTCATCATGTGCCAGATTACCATTCACATACTTTGTTCTAACTCATGTTTAATCACCCCATGAGTAGGTCACCATCCTGAGTTGTGGGTGAGTGAGCACACACAGGTTACACAGCAGATGTCCAAGGCCCCGCTGATGGTTAAGGAGCTGGGATTTGTGCCCAGGCAGGCTGGCTCTGAGGCGGGTCCTCTTTGCCCCCACCTGGCCCTGGGTGGCAGAGGTGTGTCCTCCAGCTTCCTCCTGCATATACCTTCCCTGCCCACACTTGCAACTGGGCATCCACTCAGCAAGCTGCTCAGCTGGCTTCTCAGCCTGAGCCTGGTCAGTGGAGAAGGCTGTCTGCCTTCTTTCCCGGGAGGAGCCTGTGAGTGGGGAGGAGTTGCCCAGGAGCAGGGGAGGGGGCTCTATTCTCAGTCACAGGTTTCCTAGCCTGGCTGTCAGAATTTGCACAGCATCTGGTCTGGCCATGCTTCCCCCAGGGAGGCTGTGCTGGGTCAAGTTCTTCCACTCTTGGCCCAAGTCTTAAGCATAAGCCTGGAGTGGACCCCTTCATTGCACCCAAGAATTTCAGTTTGAGCCTCAGAAAGGATTCCCTGGTGTCCGAGACTTTGACTTTGACTATGTGATTTGGGGCAACCTATTAACTAAGCATAGGTTCTTTATTTGGAAAATGGGGCGAGTATTAGTAACACTGATTACTCAGGGAGGCTCTAAAACTCTTCACCCTTTGCCCCAGGTGTGCTGCTGAGCAAGTTATTGATCTGCAATGTGGGGCAAATAGCAGTATGTATCTCATGGAAGTTGTGAGGATCCCACAAGATATGTGTATGTCACATACTCAGCCCAGTGCCCGGCTCCATAGTGGGGATGGATTATTGCTGAGGTGCTTTGTAAACTCACAGATGTTCTGTGAATGCTAGGGGTGTGTGTGTGTGTGTGTGTGTGTGTGTGTGCGTGTGTGTGTGTGTGTTAGCGGGTCTGGCTCCTCTGCCACTTATAAGACTTTGGATACATAGTCTAACCTCTTTAAGCCTACATATGTTATCATCTGTAGGAGGGATAATTATATTACATAGGACTGTCATGAAAACTAAATGAAGTCATATTTGTACTGGGCACTTCAGTGGGAGCTGCATAAAAGCAGCTATTACTAAAGCATGTGGTGAACTGTAAATTGTGCACGTATTATTTCTTGCCTCTTTCTTAAGACTGCTATGAAGAGAAAGTGAGATAGCATTTGTGAAAACACCTTGAAATTCTGCCAGTATTCCTGTGGGAAGGCTGAAGATGGTTTGGGCTAATGAGGTCATATCAAAAGTGCTGGTGATGGAAATCATGGTGATGGAAACTTCTGTTCCGTGGGAGTGATGCTTATAGCCCTTGGGCAGCAGGGTTGAGGGCAGGGAGGAGACTGACTGTGTGTTTCCTCTCGTTCCTTGGCTCAGCTGCTGGCTCCTGGGACCCTGTGCCGTGAGCAAGCCCGGCAGTGTGACCTCCCGGAGTTCTGCACGGGCAAGTCTCCCCACTGCCCTACCAACTTCTACCAGATGGATGGTACCCCCTGTGAGGGTGGCCAGGCCTACTGCTACAACGGCATGTGCCTCACCTACCAGGAGCAGTGCCAACAGCTGTGGGGACCCGGTAAGGCTCTCCTGGGGAACATGGCTCTCCCCAGCTCACCGTCTCCCAGCCAGCCTCCCCTGCCCTCAGAGTAGCTTGGAATCTTGGCTTCAGGATGGCACCTCTAGATACTACCTGTTTTATCCCCTTGACTCAGGTTAGATGTTCAGAGAGAAGCAGAGGACAGTGTTTCTTCCCAGTCCCTTGATGCTTTTCATTCTCAGAGTGGACAGATGAATGAGTAATCCAAAAGAAAATGAGCAGAGGATGGAGACAGAGAAGCAAATGCAAATGGCCCTTAAGCTATGAAAAGAGCTTTAACCTCGGTCATATTAATTGAAAGCAAATTATAATTATTATGAGGTGAGATTTTTCATATATCAGATTGTAAAGACTGAGAGTTAATATAATAATAATATAACAACAATAATAATGAGACAGCGTTGTGGAGGGTGTGAAGAAACAGGTAGGTATGACCCCTATGAAAAGCAATTTGGAGGTATACTTAGAATTGAAGCTAGCACTTACTTGTACATGTGTTGAGGATATATTTACAAAGTTGTTTACTGCACCATGTCAGCTATGCCAACAACAAACTATGTGTCATTCAGTAGGGACCGATTAGCTCTGGTACATTCATATAATGCAATGCTTTGTGGCTAAACAAGGAGGCAGCCCTATATTTACTGAATAAAATTATCTTCCACAAAAAATTAAGTGAAAATGCAAGGTGTAGAACAGTGGATAAAACGTGCTTCCAAGCCAGATGTGATGGCTTGCACCTGTAATCCCAGCTACTCAGGAGGCTGAGTGGGGAGGATGGCTTGAGCCCAGGAGTTTGAGGCTGCAGTGAGCCACCGTACTGAAGGACTCCAGTCTGGGTGACAGAGTGAGATAGCATCTCTTTTTNTTTTTTAAAAAAAAAAAAAAAAAAAAAGGCTGGGCACAGTGGCTCATGCCTGTAATGCCAGTAAGTACTTGGGAGGCCGAGGCTGGTGGATCACCTGAGGTCAGAAGTTCAAGACCAGCCTGGCCAACATGGAATAACCCTGTAACTACCAAAAATACAAAAATTAGCCAGGCGTGGTAGTGGATACCTATAATCCCAACTACTTGGGAGGCGAAGACAGGAGAATCCCTTGATATGCTTCCATTCTTTATTAGATAGATTATCTCTAGAAGATACACACAGAATTATACCTAGGAGATATAGAAATTAGACATATAAGTATCTTTAGAAAATACACTGTTATAAGTACTATTTCTCCAGGATGTAGAGAAGTAGGAACTAGATGACTACAAGAAAAATTTTCCAAGACATACTTATGTCTTTAAAATATTGTGCATGTATGACCTATTTTTTAAAATCTTGAAATGAGACATGGCTTCTACATCAACCCTCCCCACACACAGATATAACTCCTCAATAAGGTAGGAAGAGTTTATATAAAACATTCTTCTCTGAAAGGGTCTTGATGAGAATGTGGGGATGGAGTAACCTGACAGGGAACAGGAAGAAGAGGCTCAGTGTTCCCTCCCAGAAAATACTCTTCACTTCACGATTTTACCAAAGGTACCTTTGCCCTTGGGGGCTTCTGACAGGCAAGTGTACTGATAGATGTTGCTTACCCACCCAGGAGCCCGGCCTGCCCCTGACCTCTGCTTCGAGAAGGTGAATGTGGCCGGAGACACCTTTGGAAACTGTGGAAAGGACATGAATGGTGAACACAGGAAGTGCAACATGAGGTGATGACCAAAGGGTGGGCCCTATGAAATAAAGGTGACAAAGCCACTTCTGCTCTGTACTCACTGCTGCCCAGCTCAGCAGCATGGCTGGCCCCAGAGCTGCACCTTTGTGTAAATCAGTTGAAGTCAGTCATCTATTCTTGGCTCCCTGTTTGACAATGCACCATTCAGCTCTAAGGAAATCAGAGGAGGGTGTGGGTGGCACTGCTTCCTAGAAAGCTGATCAGGCTTCTTCTGGGGACCATTTTATAGTAGGGCACGGAATCAGTCCTTTTGGGTCATTTCTGCAAAATGCTAATCATGCCCTAATTTGAATAGGTCCTCATTCATTAATTTACTCATTCATTCATTCATCATTCAGTCCAACTAACCATCCACCCATCTGGTACTCATCTATCCATCCACCCATCCATCCATTCATTCATACATCACCCACTCACCCACTGATGATCCATCCATCCACCACCCACCACCTACTCATTCACTCATCCATCCATCCATCCATCACCTGCTCACCCACTGATCCCTCCATCCATCCATCCGTCCATCACTCACTCACCCACTGATCCGTCCATCCATCTACCACCCACTGATCCATCCCCCCATCCATCCACCACCCACTCACCCACTGATCTATCCATCCATCCACCACCCACTCACCCACTGATCCATCTATTCATCCACCACCCACTCACCCACTGATCCATCCCCCCATCCATCCACCATCCACTCACCCACTGATCCATCTATTCATCCACCACCCACTCACCCACTGATCCATCCTTCCATCCATCCATCCATTACCCACTGGTCCATCCATTCATCTACCACCTACTCACCCACTGATCCATCCATTCATCCACCACCCACTCATCCACTTATCCATCCATTCATCCACCACCCATTCACCCACTGATCCATCCTTCCATCCACTAATCCATCCTCCCATCCATCCACCACCCACTCACCCACTGTTCTATCCATCCATCTACCACCCACTCATCCACTGATCCATCCATCCATCCACCACCCACTCATCCACTGATCCATCCATCCATCCACCACCCACTCANACCACCCACTCATCCACTGATCCATCCATCCATCCACCACCCACTCATCCACTGATCCATCCATCCATCCACCACCCACTCACCCAATGATCCATCCATCCATCCACCATTCACTCACCCACTGATCTCTCCATCCATCCATCCATCCATCCTTCCAGCTCCCACTCACCCACTGATCCATCCATCTGTCCATTCATCCATCCATCCATCCATCTATCCATCTGTTCATCTACTGTCTGTTGAAGATTTACCATGTGTAAGATACTGTGCTGAGTGCATGGTACTTTTAATTAACAATACAGTATAATAATGGGAATGTGAAGAGAGCCACCCACCCCATCTTAGTGTGTCAGAATGGTTTCCCAAAGGAAAGTGTACCTACACTGAGATCTGGAACAGTTACCTAGGTGAACAGGGTGGAAAGTGGTACTGGTTCATGGGCGTGATCCAGGAAGAGAGATGAGTAGAGAAAAACTGGCAGTTGAAAGAACTGAGACCAGTTCGATACAGTTAAAGTATAATGTTGGGGTGCAAAGGAGAAGGTCTGCTGTTTGATACAGTTACAGTATAATGTTGGGGTGCAAAGGAGAAGGTCCGCTGAGAAATTAGCCCGGATAGTTTAGCATGGACCAGATCATGAAAAGCCTCAAATGCATGGCTAGGGGAGTTTGGACTTTAGCTTGAGAGCAGTGTGGAAATTCGACTCCTCTGGGGCAAGACTGGAGGCAGGCAAATCAGTCTTCTGCAGACCAGGTAAGGGGGTGGGGCAGTATGAATTAAGGTAGATATATAGGAGGGAAGATTGGTAGGGTTTGAAAATGACTGGAGCCCAGGAGTGAGGGAGAATGGGATTTGGAGATGACCCCAGATTTCTGGCTGGAGCTCCTGGGTGGATGGCAGGGTAAGGAGCAAAAAGGGACAGATTGCTCAGCTTAGGGGGCTGTTCTTGGAGTAGAGGACATTTCCAGGCCAGTTCTCTGGTCTAGATTTGCTCAAGTCAGGGAGCCTGTTCTCTTCCCTTGGTGTCAGTCTACATGGATTCTCTCCGTGTGGGCCTCCAAAGCATATAACTGCCCTCAACCTTTGCCCCACCCCACGCAAGCCTGCTGTCTTGGTCAAGAAAGACTGAAGCTCTGGTGCCCCAGCTCTTCCCCTGCCTCTGATTCCACCTCCTTCCCTCCCTGTCTCTCGTGCGCAGAGATGCAAAGTGTGGGAAGATCCAGTGTCAGAGCTCCGAGGCCCGGCCCCTGGAGTCCAACGCGGTGCCCATCGACACCACTATCATCATGAATGGGAGGCAGATCCAGTGCCGGGGCACCCACGTCTACCGAGGTCCTGAGGAGGAAAGTGACATGCTGGACCCAGGCCTGGTGATGACCGGAACCAAGTGCGGCTACAACCATGTGAGTCCCTTCCCCCAGCTCACCCAGGAGCAGGCTGCAGAGCAGGGATCGAGAAGTGAGCACTGCGGAAAGGACGCCTGGGCTCAGATGCCACCTCCCCAACCTCAGAGCCTCAGTGGCTCCCTTCATGACGCTTTATAGTGACAGCAGGCACCCACCACAGAGAACTGTCAGAAGGATGAAAGAAAATCACCCTGGTAAAGCACTTAGGTGGCCTAGCTAATGCCACTTTTATCCTCATCCTTAATTATCATGGGAATTAAAAATGGACTAGGAGTTAGGGAGGCCTGAGCAGAATCATAGTAACCATCTCAGAGAGTCGGTTCTGACCACGAAACTGTGAAAAACAGGAAGCATTTAGCATAGCACTTGGCACAGAGTACTGTCACCGTCATCATTTTTAGATATGATATTAAAATTAGTACATATTAATGACAAGTAATTAATGTCATCAACATAATAGGTATATGCAATAATACATATTTTATTGTTAAATACGATACTTCAACAAGATATTTGTTGTTTTCTCCCTAATCACAAAAGTAATAGCAAATTTAGTTGACTGCTGTCCTGTCCTTAGCGTTATGGACGGTTTTCCGTTTTTCGCTTTGATAATAACCTGAAGTGGGCTGCCTTTTTGGGTCCTCATACGGTTTTTTTGTTTGTTTTTTTGAGACGGAGTCTCATTCTGTCGCCCAGGCTGCAGTACAGTGGCGTAATCTCGGCTCACTGCAACCTCTGTCTCCTGGGCTCAAGCTATGCTCCTGCCTCCACCTCCTGAGTAGCTGGGATTACAGGTACAGGCCATCGTGCCCAGCTAATTTTTGTAATTTTAGTAGAGACGGAGTTTCACCGTGTTGGCCAGGCTGGTCTCAAATTCCTGACCTCAGGTGATCCACCCACCTTGGCCTCCCAAAGTGCTGGGATTACAGGTGTGAGCCACCGCACCAGGCCATGGGTCCTCATATGTTCTAAGGGCAAAGCCATGCCTCCTAAGCCCCAACCAGTGTCCCTCTCACTGCACCGATCCATCCGTTTTCTCCCCCTGCAGATTTGTTTCGAGGGGCAGTGCAGGAACACCTCCTTCTTTGAAACCGAAGGCTGCGGGAAGAAGTGCAATGGCCATGGGGTGCGTGCTGGGTTCTGGCTTCTCTGTATCATGGGGGCGTCATGGGGGCAGGCCCTGTGGGTGGCTGACGCTCTCAGGGGTGCTGATGCCTCTGCTCTTTCTTCGCTCCAGGTCTGTAACAACAACCAGAACTGCCACTGCCTGCCGGGCTGGGCCCCACCCTTCTGCAACACACCAGGTCACGGGGGCAGCATTGACAGTGGGCCCATGCCCCCTGAGAGTGAGTGCCAGCCTGCTGGGGCCACTGCCTGCTTTTGTGAGAAGAGCAGGTGTCAGGGGCAGGTGGCAGGCCGCAGAGCATCCACATTGAGTCAGCTTCATTGTCCCAATTTTGTAGAGAGGAAATCACAATACAGAGAAACCAAGAGAAGAGCGACCACCCATAGTGTGGTGTGGGGACATGGCTCAGTCTCTCTTTGCCCATCCTTTCTACCGAGGAGGGGGAGCCTGCTTAGTGGAGTGGGAGTAAGAGAGACTGTAGGTCATTGAATGTTCCCGTCCTTTTTAGGGGCACAGTGACTATTTCTTTTTGGGCATTTAAAAATAATCATGAACCTGGGACACACAGTGGTTTAGATTTCCTCCAATGGACACAAGTTAAAATGGGGAACCAGACACTCAGCAAAGTTTTATAGTATTTTAGTGGCTCTCTCAAGAATTCTAGCACTGTGGTTTCTAAAGCTTTCTTTAAAAAAAATAGCTTTTTAAAAAAAGCATCAAAATCTTTCAAGGAAGAAACCCCAATATGTAAAACTGATAAAAGGAGTGTTTTGTTAGTACAAATATATTCTGTATATTTACATTAACCACTTGAGAGAATATTGGAATAGTTTTGATGAAACCAAATATAAAGTTACAGATTATGGGTAAGAGTTCTATTTTTAAATCAGTCTGAGTCTTTTAGTTTTTTTGTTTTTTGGTTTTGAGATGGAGTCTTGCTTCTGTTGCCCAGGCTGGAGTGCAGTGGTGTGATCTCGATTCACTGCAACCTCCGCCTCCCGGGTTCAAGCAATTCTCCTGCCTCAGCCTCCCAAGTAGCTGGGACTACATGTGCCTGCCACCACGTCTGGCTAATTTTTGTATTTTTAGTAGAGACAGGATTTTACCATGTTGGCCAGGCTGGTCTCGAACTCCTGACCTCAAGTGATCCACCCACGTTAGCCACCCAAAGTACTGAGTTTACAGGCATGAGCCACCACACCTGGCCAAGTCTTTTTGCATTTTGTGTTGGTTCCTTTGTGTCCAGGAAAATCATGATTCAGGCCAAAAACTAGCAGTAAATTGTACAGAGCTTGAACCGCTTGCTTGAAAAGGGACTGTCTTCAATTAAGCGCAAGTGGCCATAGAGGCTTTGTACTGTAGAGTCTGTGCAAAGCAAGTTGATTTGGCTCTCTGAGCTACCATTAGTGGTTTCCCAGTGGTATATTATGTGTGTGTGTGTGGTTTTTTTTATTTTGAGATGGAGTCTCGCTCTGTTGTCCAGGCTGGAGTGCAGTGGCACGATCTTGCCTCACTGCAACCTCTGCCTCCCAGGTTCAAGTGATTTTCCTGCCTCAGCCTCCCAAGTAGCTGAGACCTGGTACCACCACACCCAGCTAATTTTTGTATTTTTAGTGGAGCTGGGGGTTTCACCATGTTGGCCAGGATGGTCTTGATCTCTTGACCTCGTGATCTGCCTGCCTCGGCCTCCCAAAGTGCTGGGACTACAGGCGTGAGCCACTGCATTCAGACCATAATGTGTGCTTTTAATTATAGTTTGTAAGTTGAAATAAGTAATACAAATTAAATGCAAATCAAATGCCTGAAGAAGAAGCAGGGATACCTATTTTGAAATCTGCTATAACCCAGGCAGCTCCTAAATCTCCCACTTGCGTTCTGTTTCTGGAAGGTGTGGGTCCTGTCGTGGCTGGAGTGCTGGTGGCCATCTTCGTGCTGGTGGTCCTCCTGCTGCTATACTACTGCTGCAGACAGAACAAGAATCTAGGCCAACTCAAGCCCTCAGCTCTGCCTTCCAAGCTAAGGCAGCAGTTCAGGTATGACAGGGTTCCGTGGAGGACTCAAGGTCAATTTATGGGTCACAAAGGTCTCCATAAGTGAAACTTAGCAGAAGTGTTGGTGATAGTGGGCCTAATTCAGGGAAGACAAATGCAGGGTACACACTGCCCTCTCCCCTGCTGTGACTGTGGCAGGCATTACTAGTTGATATTACTGTAAGTACTCTCTACTGATTCTGGTCATCACTCCTGAGTCCTTCTCAGCAGAATATCCCCAACCAATTCAATCTAAAATGTAAAATAAAATCTGTTTGCCACCCTTTATCTAACTGATTTGTTCCCAATTTTATTTAATTATTTATTTATTTTGAGTAGAAGTTTTGCTCTTGTTGCCCAGGCTGGAGTATAGTGGCGTGATCTCAGCTCACTGCAACCTCCGCCTCTTGGGTTCAAGTGATTCTCCTGACTTAGCCTCCCGAGTAGCTGGGACTACAGGTGTGTGCCACCACACTCAGCTAATTTTTTGTATTTTTAGTAGAGACGGCGTTTCACCATGTTGGCCAGACTGGTCTCAAACTCCTGACCTCAGGTGATCCACCCCCCTCAGCATCCCAAAGTGCTGGGATTACAGACATGAGCCGCCGCACCCAGCCCCCTCTTTGTCTTTTTAACCACTGTTACTTTAAAGTTTGTTCCGTCTAATACAAGAATAGCTACCCTTGTTTGCTTTTGGTGTCCATTTGAAAAGCGATTTATTATTTTGAATATGGAAGATGTACAGTCTCTGTGCGTCTTTACATTTAACACATTAAATAACACTTGTTCTGGGGGGGCGGATTTTAAGTCCCAGGTCTTTCTGGCTCTATGCCTGATGGGGACTGGTTGATGGCTCATGATACCCTTGTGTCTCCTCAGAGGGGAACGGTCTTAAAGAGTGAAGAGAAGGTACTGAGGAAGCTCTGTTTTGTATAAGGCCAACTCTGTTTCCTCGAGAGTTCTCTATTGGCCACACGTTTTTCTACTTAGGAAGATGGGGTTTGTGAAGACCAATCCCGTGCCCTCCAGAGCAGGCTCGGGGAAGGTTTAGCTGCTTGCTGGCCGTCCTTGGGTAAAAGGGAACTCAGGCACTGTCCCCCGCTGAACGCCCGCCCCTTCCTTCTCCTCTCCCATTTCTTGTTTCTAGTTGTCCCTTCAGGGTTTCTCAGAACAGCGGGACTGGTCATGCCAACCCAACTTTCAAGCTGCAGACTCCCCAGGGCAAGCGAAAGGTAGGCGCTTTGCACCACTGAACTTTGCTGCTTTTCCTTTATCCCTCGGGGCCATGCTGGATTTTTCCAAGAGCCTCTGCGAGCCCATGGGATTGGTAGTAAAAGCCCTTTTATTGGCTTGAGAGACGTCATTTGATTCTGACATCCCCTAATGACTTTAAAGGTTGCAACTAACATCTGAGATCCTGGGGTTTTAATAGATTGGTGTGTCTGTTCTCCCTTTGGGCTTTGGTTTCTCTCAAGCAGACACACAGTGGCAGCCCTGGGTGATTTCTTGTCTCAGTGGTTCCTTGACTTGTACATACAGGTGATCAACACCCCTGAAATCCTGCGGAAGCCCTCCCAGCCTCCTCCCCGGCCCCCTCCAGATTATCTGCGTGGTGGGTCCCCACCTGCGCTACTGCCAGCACACCTGAGCAGAGCTGCTAGGAACTCCCCAGGGCCCGCATCTCAAATAGGGAGGACGGAGTCATCCAGGAGGCCTCCCCCAAGCCGGCCAGTTCCCCCTGCACCCAGTTCCATTCTTTCCCAGGTAAGTGCATTGTCAGCAACCAGGGACTGGGAACATTGCTTTTAAGGCCAGTTTCCTTTTATTTTTAAAGCTTAAGCATTTATTATAAATTTAGATTCATAATAAATACCAAATTTTAAAGTGTAATGTTTCAATGCTGGTTGCATGGGGATTTTTCTATATCTATTACAGTTTTGGGGGGGTTTTGGGGATTTTTTTTTTTTTCTGAGACAAGGTCTCGCTCTTTTGCCAGGCTGGAGTGCAGTGGTGCGATCTCGGCTCACTGCAGCCTCCGCCTCCCAGGTTTAAGTGATTATCCTGCCTCAGCCTCCTGAGTAGCTGGGATTACAGGCACGCACCACCGTGCCCAGCTAATTTTTGAATTTTTAGTAGAGACAGGGTTTCACCATGTTGGCCAGGTTGGTTTCAGTCTCTTGACCTCATGATCTGTCTGCCTTGGCCTCCCAAAATGCTGAGATTACAGGTGTGAACCACCGTGGCTGGCCTTTTTTTTTTTTTTTTAAATACTTTAAGTTCTGGGGTACCTGTGCAGAATGTGCAGGTTTGTTACATAGGTATACACGTGCCATGGTGGTTTGCTGCATCCGTCACGCCATCATCTACATTAGCTATTTCTCCTAATGCTTTCCCTCCCCTCGTCCCTCATGCCCCAACAGGCCCCAATGTATAATGTTCCCCTCCTTGTGGTCATGTGTTCTCATTGTTCAGCTCTCACTTGTGAGTGAGAACATGCAGGGTTTGGTTTTCTGTTCTTGTGTTAGTTTGCTGAGAATAATGGTTTCCAGCTTCATCCGTGTTCCTGCAAAGGACATGAACTCATCCTTTTTTTATGGCTGCATAGTATTCTATGGTATATGTGTGCTACATTTATCTAGTCTATCATTGATGGGCATTTGGGTTGGTTCCAGGTCTTCATTATTGTGAACGGTGCCACAATAAGCATGTGTCTTTAGAGTAGAATGATTTATAATCTTAAGCCTGGTTTCAGTGGGTAATGGCAAAGGTGGGGAAGACGAAACTTGTGGGGTCATGAGCTGACTGCCTTTTCTGCAGTTCAGTCAATATGGAGGCACGCAATGAACATGGGGAAATAGATGCTCTAGACAGCTCCTAAACCACGTAGTATTTTCTTCCGGTTGGCCTATTTTATGACAAGCCACTACCCGCCTTCCACCCCAGATTAACATCAGTCAGTTCCTCACGCTGATCTGCCTGCTGGGTCTTTGCAAACGCAGCTTGTTCTGCCTGCGACACTCCTTCTGCCCTTTGCCTGGCCAGCTCCTGCATCCTCAGGTCTGCTCCTAGATGTCACTTCTCCCAGGAAGCCTGCTCTGACTCCTCAAGTCTGAGGCTGATGGGACTGTACTTCAGTCATCATAGTACTCTTCCCACCATATTGTCCCTATTGGTACCTTCTGCTGGTTGGAAAGTCTTACTGAGGGATGTACCCTGATGCCTTGCCCACCCCAAGGGGCAGGAGCCTCTGGGAGGTGAGAGTGGGGTCTAGACTCTCCGCCCCCACCACTGGTGCTCATGGAAGCAGGGCCTGCCCAGCAGCCTGTTCCTACTGCATGTGTGTGCTCTGATGGCACGGACCACACCTGCAGGAGAGCCCCCAGTGCAAACACAGGTGTTTCCTGGGTGGTGTTTCCAGTGCAGACATGGGTGTTTTCCGGGTGGGGTGCCTTCCAGAACTGGCTTGTGTGTTTTGGGTGTGACCCCTCAACTGAAACTGCTTTACATGGGTGTGGTCCAGAGGGCTCCCTGGGACCCGAGCTGTCTCTGACCCTAAGGACTCAGGTTGGCTGCAGGCTTTGGAGGGTCCTTGGGATGTGGGGCGATGGTACAGTTTTTGGCAGAGCTGAGGGCATCCTTCTGTTTCTCTGCTGTGAAACCGCTGCTCTCCCCTTCCTTTCATGTGGGGCAGAGGTAGGATGGAAAAATCCATGCAGGAAGAGAGAGGGAAGGAGGGAAGAAAGGAAAAAAAACGAGGGGGAGGAGAGGAGAGAGAGAGGAGGTGGAGAGTATACTTGGGTGCTGGGGCTGCTACAACAGAGTACTGCACACTGCGTGGCTTCAGAACAGACACTTATTTTCTCACAGTTCTAGAGGCTAGGAGTCCAAGGTCAAGGTGCTGGCGGAGTTGACTTCTGAAGCCTCTCTCCATGGCTTGCAGTGGGCCACTACGTTATCACATGGCCTTTCCTGTGCGTTCCTGCGTCCTTGGTCTCTGAATGTCCAACTCTCCTTATGAGAACACCAGCTTGGATTAAGACCCATCCTAGTGGCCTCATTCTAGCCTAATCACCTTTTTAAAGACCTTATATCTAAATGCAGCCATAGTCTGAGGTTCTTGGGGTTAGGGCTGCAACATAAGATTTTTTTTTACCAAATGATGAGTGCATAGGTCAGTCCGTAACAGAGAGATGAAAGAAATGGAGAAAGGAGTTTAGAGACTTCCGGGAGTGTAGAGACTTGGAGTCTAGAGACTTGGGGGAGTCTAGAGATTAGGGGAGTGCAGAGACTTGGGGGAGTGCAGAGATTTGGGGGAGTCTAGAGACTTGGGGAGTCTAGAGACTTGGAGTCTAGAGACTTGGGGGAGTCTAGAGACTTGGTGGAGTGCAGAGACTTGGGGGAGTCTAGAGATTAGGGGAGTGCAGAGACTTGGGGGAGTCTAGAGACCTGAGGGAGTACAGGGACTTGGGGGAGCCTAGAGACTTGGAGTGTAGAGACTTGAGGGAGTGCAGAGACTTGGAGTCTAGAGACTTGGGAGAGTCTCAAGTCTTGGGGGAGTGCAGAGACTTGAGGGAGTCTAGAGACTTGGGGAGTCTAGAGACTTGGGGGAGTCCAGAGACTTGGGGGAGTGCAGATACTTAGAGGAGTCTAGAGATTTGGGGGAGTCTAGAGACTTGAGGGAGTCTAGAGACTTAGAATGCAGAGACTTGGAGTCTAGAGACTTGGGGGAATCTAGAGATTTGGGGGAGTGTAGAGACTTGGGGGAGTCTAGAGATTAGGGGAGTGCAGAGACTTGGGGGAGTGCAGAGATTTGGGGGAGTCTAGAGACTTGGGGAAGTCTAGAGACTTGGGGGAGTGCAGAGACTTGAGGGAGTGCAGGGACTTGGGGGAGCCTAGAGACTTGGAGTGTAGAGACTTGAGGGAGTGCAGAGACTTGGAGTCTAGAGACTTGGGGGAGTCTCAAGTCTTGGAGTGCAGAGACTTGGGGGAGTCTAGAGACTTGGGGAGTCTAGAGACTTGAGGGAGTGCAGAGACTTGGGGGAGTCTAGAGACTTGGGGGAGTCTAGAGACTTGAGGGAGTACAGAGACTTGGAGTCTAGAGACTTGGGGGAGTCTCGAGTCTTGGGGGAGTGCAGAGACTTGGGGGAGTGCAGAGACTTGGGGGAGTCTAGAGACTTGGGGAGTCTAGAGATTTAGGGGAGTCTAGAGACTTGGAGTGCAGAGACTTGGGGAGTCTAGAGACTTGGGGAGTGCAGAGACTTGGGGAGTCTAGAGACTTGGGGAGTGCAGAGACTTGGGGGAGTGCAGAGACTTGGGTGAGTGCAGAGACTTGGGGAGTCTAGAGACTTGGGGGAGTGCAGAGACTTGGGGGAGTCTGGAGACTTGGGGAGTCTAGAGACTTGGGGGAATGCAGAGACTTGGGGGAGTGCAGAGACTTGGGGGAGTGCAGAAACTTGGGGGAGTCTAGAGACTTGGAGTGCAGAGACTTGGTGGAGTGCAGAGACTTGGGAGAGTCTAGAGACTTGGGGGAGTGCAGAGACTTGGGGGAGTGTAGAGACTTGGAGTCTAGAGACTTGGGGGAGTCTCGAGTCTTGGGGGAGTGCAGAGACTTGGGGGAGTCTAGAGACTTGGGGGAGTGCAGAGACTTGGGGGAGTGTAGAGATTTGGGGTGCTGGCAGAGGGAGGAGGGAGTGGATCGAGGGAGCAGTTCACTCAGACCATTGTTCCAAAAAGCCCACACTAGAGGTTTGTTCAGAGAAATGGGCGTGCCTCACCCTGTCACCCCGAGGCGCCGAGCCCTAGGTTAGGAGAGCCCTAGGTCAGGAGGCATCAGGGACAGCGGGGACCTAGCTGTATGGGGAGGTGGTGGAGGTTGCACATGCCCTGTGTCTGTGCCCTTGCAGCTGCTGGCAGGAGTCCCAGGTATAGGAAGCTACCCAGCCAGTGGCAGGTGCCCCAAAACACAGCTCCCAAGCACAGCTTCTTCTGGGTCCCAGGGTCCAGGTGGGGGTCTCTCTAGGAGCAAACAGTGGGAGGCAGCTGCTCTGAGTGGGAGCTCCTGTGATGAGATTGGGCTGCCACCTCCCTCCTCACAGCCATTCAAAGAAGGGAGTTGTGTGGCCCTGGTTTCTCTTGGAGGTTGCCAGCCCTCACAGGATTGAAGGGACTTGCCTGACATTGCACAGTTGTTAGTGGAGAAGCGAGGACTTGAACCCAGTTCTCACCCAGCTGGATCAGACAGCCTCCTGCCCTGGGGCCCACTCACAGTCTCGAGTCTGCCATCAAAGATCCCCCACCTCCTGCTGGGGGACATGGATCCCCTGGAGAAGTGATGGATGAAACCTCGTCACTTCCTCAGTTCTTTTATTGTAAACCAGCGTGTGCACTTCCACTCTGGGCCAGGCGATGATGGGGAAAGCAGATGGCAGCTTTGCCTCCTGGAGCTCACATTCTGCTGGGATAGTGACTCCGGGATAGGTGTCACTGCAGCAGCGATAAGTGCTGTGAACAAGGGGCTCAGGGTGCTCAGAAGAGAGTAATGGGGATTCAACTTAGTCTGGGAAATCCAGGAAGGTTTCCCTGAGGAGATGACATTTGAGCTGAGACATGAAGGAGGAACAGGACTTAACCAGGCTGTGAGGGCAAGTGACGAAAGAGCTTTCCTGGTTCCGGGACCCGCTACTAGGGAGGCTCTGTAATGGGAGAGGGTCCTGTGGGTTGAAGGAACTTAAAGATTCATGTGCTTGGAGCCCAAGGAGCTATGAGATGAGGCTGAAGGGCCAGGAGGAGCCACAGTATGCTCAAGCCACACAGCCTTGGTCAGGACTTTGGTCTGCACGCCATAGGAAGGGGACAGTGGTGACATGATGCGATTCTCTGTTTACCAGGATTGATCGCTCTTCGGGATGCCTTTAGGCAGGAGGGAGGTGTAGCTCCCGCAAGGAGCTTCTGAAGCTGTTAATCTACTGTTTGACCTGTGCGGGAATTACTTAGTGTATTTGCCCAGACACCAGCCCCTCAGTGGCCCATTTGCACAGCTCCCTTGGGAGCACAGCCTTTCCCAGTTGCAACCTGACATTTGCACCCAGCTGTCACCTGCCCCAGAAGGTCTCTGTCCTGGCTTCCAGCAACCACTGCAACTTGGCAGCTATTCTGGGCTGGGGAAGGTGGGTGGGATTGCATTGTCCTTCCAGGTGGAGCTGAGGAACATGGCTTTTTGGTCCTAAGAATTTGCTTCAGTTTCTAATGCTGTGAAGCGCTTGGGGGAGGTCTCAGCTTTTTGAGTCATTCCTGCCCTCTCTACATGCTTGCTTTTGTCCACTTTAATACGTGGTCATGACCCTCTTGAGAAGGGAGGCAAGTCAGAGAGAGCAGGCACTGGAACTCACATCTATGCAGTTAGCTTCCCCTTAAACCCCAACAGCTTAGGAGCCTGTGGGTGGTACGGTCATTCTTTGCCCCTTAAAATACAATGGATCGGCCAGGCTCGGTGCTCACGCCTGTAATCCCAGCACTTGGGAGGCCCAGGCGGGTGGATCACCTGAGGTCTGGAGTTTGAGACCAGCCTGACCAACATGGAGAAACCCTGTCTCTGCTATAAATATAAAATTAGCCAGGTGTGGTGGCAGATGCCAGTAATTCCAGCTACTTAGGAGGTTGAGGCAGAAGAATCCCTTGAACCCAGGAGGCGGAGGTTTCCGTGAGCCGTGATCATGCCATTGCACTCCAGCCTGGGCAACAAGAGCAAAACTGCCTCTCAAAAAACAAACAAACAAAAAACAATGGATCAACTAATATGTGTTGAGCACCTCCTGTATACTGGGCACTGTTCTGGAAGCCAAAGATGTGTTAGTGAACCAGATAGCCGGGACCCCATCCTGCTTCCACTCTAGAGGGGTTTGGGGAGACAGAAAGTAAAAATCAACTTAATAAGTAAATAAATTATGTTTGTTGGAAGGGGGTAAGTGACATGAAAAGTAAAGAAGAGGTATATTTGGATAAAAAGGTCAGGGAATGCCAGGGTGGGCGCTGTGTGATTTTAAATAAGGTAGTCTGGGCAAAGCCTTTTGGAAATGGTGAGAACGTGAAGGTAATAGTAACCCAGCAAGGACAGAATCCATTAAACGTGCCACACACATAGACAGCCAACATGCTCAAAATGTAACTGCTTCTTTGTTTACATTTTCTTGGCTGAGTGTGGTGTCTCACCCCTGTAATCCCAGCACCTTGGGAGGCCGAGGTGGGTGGATCATAAGGTCAAGAGATTGGGACAATCCTGGCCAACATGGTGAAACCCCGTCCCGACTAAAAATACAAAAATTAGGTCGGCATGGTGGCATGTGCCTGTGATCTCAGCTTCTTGGGAGGCTGAGGCAGGAGAATTGCTTGAACCGGGGAGTTGGACGTTACAGTGAGCCGAGATTGTGCCACTGCACTCCAGCCCGGGCAACAAGAGCAAAACTCATCTCAGAAAAAGAAAAAGAAATTTTCTTTTAATCTGAACAGGAAATACACATACATGCTCTTGTTAAAAAAACGCGGTGTTCACCTGCAGGACACCCCTTCCCTCTCGCACCCCGTCCCAGCGTAACCTCTTCTCAATTGTACCTGTATCTTTTCGTTTTTCTGTTCGTAGACATTCCTATTAGGTGGGGAACGTCGTGGCTTATTTTACATCAGCTGTCCTCTACAGCTTGTTTGTTCCTCCTGACAACTCTTGAACATCTCCCCATACCAGCTCCGCTCAGCCTACTTCATTCTTTTTAAGTGCCATATCGTCTGTCACTTTATAATTTTAGTTATTTTTCTGCTGATGAAATTCTGCTTATTTATAGTTTCTTTGCTGTTACAAACAGTGCTGCAAGGAACACCCTTGCAATTTCATTTTGGTGCACCTGTGGAAATAGTTCTCTAGCACAGGTCAGAAGAAGCAGAATTACTAGATCAGAGAATGGTTATTTGTAATTTTAATCGATACTGCCAGCTGCTCTCCTAGCTTCCTCTTGAGAATATAAACACATCATACACACAGTTTCTTTCCAAATGAGACCATACAGTTATAACTTTTTCCTATCTGATTTTGACTGGTAGGAAAGCAGGGATATTTTTCTTTCAAACAGGCTGGCCTTCAAGTAAGGCTTATTGCTTTCTCTCCAGGACTTCTCCAGGCCTCGACCGCCCCAGAAGGCGCTCCCAGCGAACCCAGTGCCAGGCCGCAGGGCCCTCCCCAGGCCAGGGGGTGCATCCACGCTGTGGCCCCCTGGTGCTAGCCCTCGGCAGTCCCAGCCTGTGGCAGCACCTGCCCCAAAGGTGAGTCCATGGGAAGCCTTCAAGGTGAAAGCTGGTACCAGAGGGCTCTCAGGGGGCAGGTGTGGAGTTCAGAAAACAAAGCAATTCATATTTCTTATGGTCTGTACTGAACTTCCAGAACAAAAGCCAGGGGCAAAACATTCACATTTCTTGGTGCCTGCTTGACTGTGGCATTTTGGCTTCATGTGAAAGGTGATGCTTAGGGTCCTGAGCTCTGGTAGCTTCA
The DNA here is from genome assembly GCF_001604975.1 of Cebus imitator. Classification (NCBI taxonomy): domain Eukaryota; kingdom Metazoa; phylum Chordata; class Mammalia; order Primates; family Cebidae; genus Cebus; species Cebus imitator. Next base: position 493,197 of record NW_016107931.1, on the reverse strand, counting down.
GCCCCACCCCTGCCCCTGACCTGCAGAGGGACCCTGAGCAAGTCCCTCTTGAGTCTGTTTCCCCATCTGTACAGAGGCGATGATGATCAGTAGTACCGGCCCCATCAGGTTGCTGTGACAAGCAAGGCAGTGCATTGGTAGAAGCCACCTGGCCTGCAGGAGGCTGTGCACATATGGCCCCTCCTCGTACCTCTTCTCTGTGGCTGACATAGTCTCAGTTTGCCAGTCCTGGGAGTTGGGTCAGAAAGGGCTAAGGTGAAGAAGGTGGCTGACCACCCTGTATTCCCACGAGGCATTGGGAAATCCATGGACTGTGCCGCTGCCTTAGCGGGGAAGGGAGGAGGAAGGGGTGACTGGTCAGCTTGAGATGGGGGCACCCACCACACCCCTCCCTGCAGGACTGACAGTCTGGGTGAGCAGACATACGGATAGACTTCCTCAAGAAGCCTTGTTCTCAGTGGCCGCTCCATCCCTCCTAAGCTGTTAAAATCGGGAGGACGGCTCCCCTTTCATCCCACTGATCTGCATCAAGCTGACGTCTTTCTCCTTCCCTTCTTTTCCTTTCCAGTTTCCAGAATACAGATCACAGAGGGCTGGAGGGATGATTAGCGCGAAAATCTAGACCTGTCCCGGGGGCTCCTCCCTTTTCTTGAGCTCTCTGGACACTGCAGAGGACCCATGGCCATGGAATCCGGAAGAAGCATGTCTGGCTGCCTCTGAGCTCCTCCCGCCCTCTTCTGGGAACCTCCACTTCTCCAAAAACCTTGTTGACTCAGTGCCTCTTCAGCTTCCTCGGAAGCCCAGAGGGACTATGATCCAATGGCTTCTAGGTGTTGTTTTGTGCAATATGCAGCCCCAGGTAGGGAGGGGAGGCCAGGAGGAGGGTGAATGGCAGCTTCTCCTCCAGACTCCCAGCCCTGAGGTGCTGATGGAGACAGTCAAGGCTGGCAAGCCCAGTGGGAAAAGTCCTGCCCAGCCCCTCAGGCCAACACTCTGCTTGTAGAAACATCCATCCACTCCTGGGGTGCAAGGCGTGCACGAGGGCTTCCCAGTGCTTTTGCCTTCCTCAGAGGTCCTGGGCTGGACAGAGGCTGGCATTGACTCCTTTTAGCTTTTAGGGGTTAAGGAAGGGTCAAGCCAGCCACTGCTGTGGCTCTGCCCAGGGCTTGGTTGAGGAAATGGCTTCTGGCTGTATGGCTGCATGCGAAAAGCCAAGTCCCCTCCCACCTCTCCCCAAACCCCTGCGTCCCCGTATTCACACAGGTCACTCTGATTCAGACAGGTACTATTCATAGGCAGTGTAGACAGCCGGAGGCGCACCGGACTTGGGCTTCCTCTGAGCCGTGATGCCAAAGGTTGCGACTCCCGACTCTGGAGAATTTTTGCCCTTTGTTTTCTCCGCCGCATTTGCTGGTTCCCCGTGTTTTTCTCTCTTCCTTCCCCTCATTCCCACTCTAATGTGTGGTAATTTGGTGAGCGAACCCTCAGCAGTCCTGACCTTCTGGTGACCAGGTGCTTGTGACCTACAAGTCGGAGTCCTCTCTCAGTCAGCCACTGGATTTCAGTATTGGCTCTCAGGAGTGTGACCAGAGTAGACTCGGGACATGGCCACTGGGGTCATATCGTTATTATTCATTATGTTTTGCAACCTCAGCACGGTGAGGGTCTTCCTACTCTCTGAGCTAAATCTCGGTGAGGTCCCCCCTTAGGGAGCTCAGCTATTTACAAAGTACACGTGAGGGAGCCAGCCTGCTCTGGTGGCTGCTCATTGACCTCGAGCAGGACTGTTGCCCTCTGAGCAGAGGCAGGCCCGTTTCTGACCAAGGGAGCTGCCCAAGATCCCTAGAGAAGGCAGCCAGCAACAGCTGTGCGGAACAGTCAGAGCTGGGGAGTGTCTCCCCGCAGCGGAACAGTCAGAGCTGGGGAGTGTCTCCCCCCGCTGGAACAGTCAAAGCTGGGGAGTATCTCCCCCCAGCGGAACAGTCAGAGCTGGGGAGTGTCTCCCCCCAGCGGAACAGTCAGAGCTGGGGAGTATCTCCCCCCCCCCCGCCGGAACAGTCAGAGCTGGGGAGTGTCTCCCCCCAGCGGAACAGTCAGAGCTGGGAAGTGTCTCCCCCCGCCGGAACAGTCAGAGCTGGGGAGTATCTCCCCCCAGCGGAACAGTCAGAGCTGGGGAGTGTCTCCCCCACCGGAACAGTCAGAGCTGGGGAGTGTCTCCCCCACCGGAACAGTCAGAGCTGGGGAGTGTCTNCAGTCAGAGCTGGGGAGTGTCTCCCCCACCGGAACAGTCAGAGCTGGGGAGTGTCTCCCCCACCGGAACAGTCAGAGCTGGGGAGTGTCTCCCCCCGCCGGAATAGTCAGAGCTGGGGAGTGTCCCCCCCCAGCCGGAATAGTCAGAGCTGGGGAGTGTCTCCCCCCGCCCTTCCCCACCCAGCCTTTTGTCATTAGCTTCCTTTTGTTCTCTCTGCTCACTGCCCTTATCTGACCCTGTGAGCAGGGGAGGGGCTCCACAGTGGCTCCTGTCCTCCCTGCAGCAGGGAAGGAGGGCTGTGTGGTGCTTTGCTAGTTTCGCAAAGCACCGGGAGATGTTTTCTGGGACACTGACTCCCACCCCCACAAAGGTGCTGAGTGGCTCTCCGGATAGGAGCTGGCCTGACTGTCCTCCTTTGAGGCTTTCCTGGGGCCTCCTCCCCTCCTGCAATGAGCAGTTGTTTGCTCTTGAAAACCTCACGGCAAGGCTGTGGCTGAGCTTCTGGTTCACCACCCCAGGACCTCCTTACAGTTCTCTACACATAATAGGTGCTTCCTGGACGTTGTTGGGTTTGGAAATAAGTGGAAAGTGTGGGATGTACCCTTGGGGAAAAGCCTGTGGTGGGTTTAGAAAGATCTCAGGAACACGAGTTTCTCTTCCCTCAGGGTGGCTATGAAATAGGTCCCCCATCTCTCTGCTGTGGGTCATCCTTGCTCCGGAGATCCATTCCCCACCTTTCCTGTGGGCCAATTAAGTCAGGAGACCACCTTTTATTTAAATGTGTCACCCTCTGCCTCAAGGCTTGGTTCCAGAAAGGTAAAGGTGAAAATATCCCCTTTCACCCCCCTGCCAAACAAACAAGCAACATCCTCAAAACCCAACCCCATTCCTCACATTGTTCCTGTGGCTTCTCCAGCCTTTCTCCCTCACATCAGGAGGTAGATGGCTCTGAAGTGACAGCACCACAGCCACAGTGACTGCATGAGCCGTTGGAACTGCAGTTCGTCCTCCCTGGAACCACAGCAGAAGGAGACCTGGGTTGCTGTTTTCTTGCTTTTTGTTTTGTTTTGTTTTATTTCAATATCACCTCCATCCCATCAAATTGTACTGTGAACTGGAGGATGGTGGAATGTTCTGGCATTTGATGGAGACTTTCGGCAACCAGTTCTGCTGATGCTTCGCTCCTAGCTCTGTTCAGGGAGGTGCCTGGGAGCAAGACTGGCCATTACGCATCTCCTTTTCTCTCCACTGCCCAGTGTGCTGTTTTGAGGTGTCAAATACAAATAAATCTGGGCTTAGGGAAGGCGAGACCTTATTCCAAAGCATGATTGCAGAAGAGGAAAGGGAATGCTGTAAAAGGAAGAGGAAGGGGCCTATGGGAGTCGTGAGAAGGCTCAGACCTACCGACAGCAGATCTGCAGGCATCTCAAAGCCCAGGCAGAAAAGGCCTTTTCTTTCACTGGAAAAAGTAAACATGACTAGAAAGAGCTGCGTTCAGGGAGCTGCGTTCAGGGAATCACTTTGTGCCCAGCCTTTTATTTTTTCAGGGGAGGGGCTGTTTGCTGGCTCAGGCTGAGGGTGGGCCAAAGTCCAGGGTCTGGTGGGAGGAGGGAAGCTTAACTCAAGTTTGGCTTAATGAGTTAGCAAGCTCTTCGTGCAGATGGAGATGTAGGTAAATCTCTTTAAAAACAAAATTAACCTGCCAATCTTACAACCCAATCATTTTTTTAAGGGCCTTAGAGCCATCTCTAAAACAAACCTCAGGAGGTTTCGTGCCGTCTCCCTGTCTTTGTGGAAGCTTTAGCCTGGGCATCTTGTCTGCTAGCCATAGGTTCCTTTCAGCCTTGCTGACTTCTCCCTATAAAAGTAAAGCCCTTTTCTGCCCCAGCTCTAAGATACTTGTAGATCTGAAGGTCTGAGACTTGCCGATTTTCTGGTTGAGTGTTCTTTGTATTGCCATAGTCCCTTCCCTCTGAAGCAATAGCCCCTCACCACCTCCTGCAATAACCCTTTCGAATGACGTCTCTCCCTGCGTACTTCCTCATTTGTTCTTGACAGAGGGTATGGACGACTTGCATTTTGAAAATTAGGGACCAGTTCCAAAGTCTGTGTTTATGTTAATCATGTGTAGAACAGCCCCGCTGGACACCCAAGAAAGCCACGGGAATGCCAGCTGGAAAGGTCCCCTTCCTGAGGGAAGCCTGCTAAGGAGAGGTTCTGCAGAATCCAAACCCAAATTTCCCAAGTCACACCCCCCACACCCCGCGTGTCCTCTCACACCGTCCACTGTGCGTTTGTATGTGTCTGGGATCCAGGGCAATGTGAATTTTCTTTTTATTTGGGAGATTGTTCACGGGAAACAGATCTTCTCTCTTGTCCACCTATTGTTTACAATATTTGTACATCTATGCAAAATACTTGAATGGGCCATGGTGCCTTTTTTCCTTATTTGTATTTAATTAAAAGGAATTGTTTGTCATTTGCAATGTTATCTGGTTTGGCAACTCTTTGCTGTGTGTTTGTTGCAATGTCCTACTGCTCAGATTAGATAGGATTCATGACGTGGACTCCAGAAAGAGCTCTCACAAAGACAGTCAGTTCAGCCTGTAAAGACATCATGGTGGACCCTGAGCCAAAGCAAAGCCTGTGTTTTCCTGTGGCCAGTAGAGGGGGCTGCTTGTCTTTGCACCTGGACGCAGGCTGCTCTAGTTTAATTAGGTCTTGGCTCATTAAAGGCCTGAATGATCCTGGGATTCTTCTATATGTTTCTTCTCATCCTATACAACTACGTATAGAAGACAGCTGAAACCCTCTGTTCACCTCCTCATCTTATTAAGGCAAGGGGTCATACTTTAAAGAGGGGAGACATTTGCCTGAGGTCTCTTGGGCTGGGTAGGTAGGCACAGCCAGGGATAGGGTTGGGTGTGCTTTCTGATTCCAGAACTCTGCGTGATAGCACAGCTCGTATTCATTAGTGCTTCCCAGTCCACAAAAGGATCCCACTCTCATTCTCTCATTGATCCCCACCTCAATGTTGAGGTTCTCTCAGAGAGATGGAGGATTAATAACTATGATCGAAAATAACAGTTACTGAGCATAATCGGCCCTCCATATCTGTGGGTTTCGAAGCCACAGATTCAACCAACAGCAGATTGAAATATTTGGGAAAAAAAGTACAACCATAAGAAGTAATGCAATTTTAAAATATAACAATGATTTACACAGCATTGACATTGTATTAGGTATTACAGAGATCATCTGGAGATGATTTAAAGTATATGGGAGGATGTACGTGGGTTATATGTAAATACCATACCATTTTACATAAGGGACTTGGCCATCCTTGGATGTTGTTATCCATGGGGGTCTTGGAATCAATGCCCTGCAGAAGCCACGAACAGCCGTATTTAACGTATGTGAGTCACTGCATGCTATTTACGAATAAGGATTATCTCATTTAATTTTCACAAAACCCCTGAGAAGGCTTCTTGCTCTCTGATTATACTTTAAAAAAAAAAAAAAAAGGAGTCTCTCTCTGTCACCCAGGCTGGGGTGCAGTGGGGCAATCTGGGCTCACTGCAACTTCCACCTCCCGGGCTCAAGCAATTCTCATGCCTCAGCCTCCCAAGCAGCTGGGACTATAGGTGCTTTCCACCACGCCTGTCTAATTTTTATATTTTTAGTAGAGAAGGGGTTTTGCCATGTTGGCCAAGTTGGTCTTGAACTCCTGACCTCAAGTGATCCATCCGCCTTGGCTTCCCAAAGTGCTGGGATTACAGGCATGAGCCACCACGCCCAGCCTGATTATACTTTTCTAATCTTTCATGGTTATGAAGTTGCCTATGGACCCTAAAGACATCTAAACACAAATGCTTTCACCACTAGCATGCCCACTCATGAAGTTGCTTTCCACTCACGCACCCCTGCCTGCTTAAGAGACCACTCTTTCCCGGCTTTCGGCCATTCTCTGGGGTTTTGCTTGTGTGTTGGTCACTAGCATAATGGAGAAAGTGTGGTTGGACAGACCCAGGTGAAGTCCTGACTCTGCTTGCTACTGAGTAGACAGGTGGGCCTGGATAAGTTCCACATTTCTGAGTCTCTTTTCACTATTCAAATGGCAATAGTATATCTACCTCCAAAGTGTCGTGATCATCAATGACGTTCTCTATGCGAAAACACCCAGTAGCGCCTGTCACAGGCTATGTGCTCAGAAACTGCTGACTACATCAGTTTACAGTTGCTTTGCTTGACATGCAGGGTTCTGTTATGATCTGCCTTGCATTGAGTGCTGGTCTCCAGGAGAGTTTGGGCAAGGAAGGACTGTGATGTTCCTTCATTCAATGCATATATTTTTTAGTGCCTACGATGTGCTAGGTACCGAGGATAAGCAGTAAATCAGAGCCAACTCTCATGAAGCTTATATCCAGATGGGGAGAGAGCACAGATCACAAGAAAATAAATGAATAAAGTAGAATCAGATTATGCACCAGGCACAGTGGCTCAGGCCTAAAATCCCAGCATTTTGGGAGGCCAAGGTGGGAAGATCACGTTAGGACAGGAGTTTGAGACCAGCCTGGGCAACACGGCAAGGCCTCATCTTTACCAAACCTGAGCCTGGAAGTTTGAAGGTGTAGTGAGCTAGGATCACACCACTGCACTCCAGCATAGGTGACAAAACCAGACCCTGTCTCAAAACACACACACACACAAAACATAGATTATGCAACTGGGGGCCAGGTTAGTCTTGGAGAGACACACTACGCCTGGTGGTTAAACCAGGTATCAGCTTTGCTCTTCTTGGCTGTGTGACCTTGGGCAATTATTTAACCTCTTTGAGTTCCTTTCCTCATCTATAAATGGGAATAAAAACATATCCAACTTGCGGATTTGTGAGGAGGTAAAGAGAGAATTCACAGGAAGCACCTACTGTGCCTGGTGCCTGGTAAGGGCTCAGGTGTTAACCGGGGGAGAGTTGTCTTCAACTGATTCTATTTCAAAAACTATCTTTCCCACTCTACCAAGGGTGTTAATTATCAAGGACATGGTAGGGGCTGTATTGGCAGCCACATTCATTCAGAGATTGGAGACTGTCCCTCCAGCACTAGAAAAACCAGTTTCATCACTCCATGCTCCAGGAAGGTCAAGACACAAGTATCGAGTAAATATAATCTGAAGTCTTTATTCGTGACCCTGCAGACCACACTCTCAGGGCCCTCAGTTTACTGCCATTCTCAAGATCCAACTTGTTGCATTGCTTTTCATTACAGACAGAAATCCACATTCATCAAAAACGGGATTTGAGGCTGAAGGGGCAGCGAGGCAGTCTGCCGGTCAGCCAAACCTTGGAGCTCCAAGGCCAGCAGGAATTTATCGGGGCTTGGCACACTTAGGGCAAAGGATACAAACACAGAGTGCAGGTAGAGTCACACGGGGGCAGCCCTGCACCAACTTGGGGGCTGAGAATCAAGGCTTCCCTCTTTCCGGTTATACCAGCCCGCTAACTTCCCTTTCTAATGTCCTTCTCCAACCCCCACACTCCTGCGGCTAGAAAGGAGATGGGAAGGGAAGGAATAGTAATTCTCTCTCCTCCATCTGCTCTGGTTTTGGGTACGCCTCTGGCCAAATGTGAGGGGACCAAAGGTACTCCCCGTAGCAGTGGTGTTGGAAAAGTCAGGGCATACTGATTCCCAGTGCGGGCAGCTCATCAGTGGAGTTGGGGGCTCGGTGGCAATCTGGTCAACAGCTAGAATGCACCCCATGCCAAGTCTGCGCCTCCACTTGGCCACTGAGATTTAGAGCTGATCCCACTATCCAAGCCTTTAAGGCTGCAGCCCAGAAATTACCCCTGAGCCCTTTTCTCCTAAGTTCCCAGATGAGAACTAGAGTCAACACAAAAGTTAGCCCCTAGGATCCAGAGAGCCTGGGCCTGCCTTCTGCCAAATCCCGACTTTGCTCCTCATCCCCTCCCCACCTCCCCAGATCACAGGTTTGTTGACTCCTTAAGGAAAAGAAAAGTGCATTCTGCGAAATTCTAGCTTGGCAGCCAGGCCCCTGTGAAGCAGTGAGTCTGCTGTTCTTTTTTTTGAGTAAGACAAAATGAAACACTGGGTTTGGCCACCAGAGTTTGGCTGTGGCTCTATTACTGTTGTTTTGTGTCCCGTCCTGTGATGACTATCTTTATGTCTCAGTGACTGACTCCTTAGGATGTAAGTAGAGAGGGAAGGGGTGAGGGTGGGAGGGACTAGGTGGATACCAAGGTGCTGACCGCCAGGCTGGAGTGCTCGGGGAATGAGCTGGTTGAAAATTTTCCCTGAGACATCAAGTGGCTTTCACAGTAAGAAGGTCAGCTGAGGTCTTGCTTCTGTTTCCAAAAAGGAAGTGGCAAGATCAACGGGGTATTTTACATTGGTTGTGTCCCTGTCAGCTCTGGATAGGGAGGTATGGCCAAATGCTCTCTGGGTCTCTGGGAACCAGCTCTGTTTCATTCTTGAGCTGGAAAAAATAATAATAACAATGGAGATTCCATCTCAGGAGGAGACTTGGTGTGAAGAAACTCCTAATGACCAATAAATATCTCAGGGAAGTCCTCGGACTGCGCTACATTCAATGGGTCAGATTCCGTCTTCTTCCCAACAACATAGAGATGGCACCAAAAGAATGAATGAGAAGGGAGGTCCAGGGGACCGGCAGGCACTGATGTAAACTTGAGTATTTGGTCACTGAGTCTGTTTCCAGGAAGTTCTGCCACTACCGCTATTTGGGTAGAGATTTTTCTCCTGGAAACAGTGATGAGGTATAAATGAACTTCTCAAGAAAAGAGAGCCCACTGGTAACAGTGGCACTGAAAGTAACCAGGTGGTTTTGAAATTCGGAGGTCAGGCTGTACCATCAGGCTCACCCTCTCACATATCCCAAGCTTCAAGAATGGATTGTAAACACTCTGGGTTTCTCTTCTGGCGATGGGGTGTTGGCGAGTTCTATATTGTCCACAAGGACATTCTTGTCTTCCAGTTTAATGACAGTGGGCTCCGGGGCAGGAGAAGGGGGTGGGTTTTTATGCATGTGGGGTAAGCTGGCGCAGCTGATGTCCAGGTCTTTGAAAGCATGCAGCATGAACACGCCCAGGATGATGGTGACAAAGCCCGAGAGAGTGCCCGCAATGTCCACAGCAGACATGCTGTACCACTCCTTGAAGAGGATGATGGACGAGGTAACGACCACCGTGGTGAAGAACACGTAGTAGATGGGGAACACCAGGGAGGTGTTGAAAATATCCAGTGCCCTGTTGAGGAAGTTGACCTGAGTGCTGAGAGACAGTGCCAGGATGAGGGACAAGATGTAGGGGAGCGGGTGCCGTACGACTGGCAGCCCCTGGAAGAAGTTCTTGATGGTGATGCCCAACCCCTTGACAGCAGCCACGGAGAAGGCCCCGATCACAGAGCAGATGATGATGTAGATGAGGATATTCCTTTGCCCGTAACGCGGGGCGATGACAAAGATGAGGATGAGGCAGGACACCAGCAGAAGGACAGCAAACACGATGTACCCTTTGGGAGGAGAAGAAGAAGCGGCGCTGGGCTGTGGAGGGTGCAGGCAGTGTCTAGGGCCCAGACTCATGGCAGTGGGAGGCAGCCTTAAGACCATGGGCTCTAGAGTCAGACAAACGTGGGTTCCAGTCCCAGCTTCATGACTTTCTAATAGCTTGGTTAAGTTGTTAAACCCCCAAGAACTGTTTCCCCATTTGTAAAAGAGGACCAGCAATCGTAAGGCTGTTTTGTGGGATTCAATGAGATACTGTATTTAAAGCACTCAAAACAGTGTTGGTATCCATACATATTGGGCCAGGAAGCCTTTAAACTAGCCTCACTAACAATTACCAGCCCATCCGTGTTTCTTCTTTAGCTTGCCTTCTCCTCTAGGTGGCAGCACCTGAGATGGTCAGAACCTGGTCTGACCTTTTATGGGGCAGTGGGGGACATTCAACCTCCAGTATTTTCCTGCTCTTCAGGGGCTTGGAGTCTACCTGTGTCTTTCATCTTGGAAGCCATCTCCATGATGGTGGTGACCTTCTCTTCCTCAGGGGCGTGTATCACCATTACCGTGCTGCCGGCCACACAGATCACGCAGCCCAGCTTCCCCAGCAGGTTCAGACTCTCTCCCAGGAAATATGAGGAGAGGATGGCACTGCACGTGGAGATGGGAGAAGGAGATTAGAACAGCCATGCCTGTCCCAGAGTCCCAAAGAAAAATGGGCCTGAGCAAACACTCACAGAGAGCAACAGATCAGACCTCACTACTCTCTCACGTGGAAGATTTTCTTCCAAAAAAACTGAAGTTACCACGGGCAAGTCATGGAACCATTCTAAGCCTCATTGTCCCCATCTGCAAAATGAGGATGCTAGTAATATCCACGGGAGGCATTGTTCTCAGGAACTAAATGAGATAATGCACAGAAAATGCACAGTGCAGAGCTGATACCAAATAATAACCACAGCTATCACATATGGAGGGCTTAGTATGTGCTGAACGTTCTGAATCTACCCCATATATTAACTCAACCCTCACAGCATCCCTAGCGGAGGCCAACAGAGGTTAAGCTACTTGGCCAAGGCCAGCAGGTTTTAGGAGGCCAGGCTGAAATGTTAACCCAGGCAGTCTAATTCCAGAGTCAGGGCGCTTCATTGATACGCCATGTTGCCTCTCAAGTAAACACACTCAAAAAATGTCTGATAGCTTTCAAAATAGTTGATACGAAATATTTGTGTGTCTCACCGCCCCCAGTCCTCCTGAGCTGGGGTCAAAAAATGTCTCATATAGAAACTCATTTCTGGCAGTGTTATAGTATTTGCTGGAGGAATAGAAATGCAGGTGAATTTCTTCTATTTTAGAGACTGAAAGTATTCCCAAACAGAAGAGTTGGAAGAGCACTTCAGAATGCTCTTGTCTCACTGCCTACCCAATGGACACATCCTCTCTTAGCACTGCCAACAGATGGCTCTCAGCTTTGGCTTATATATACCTCTGGTGGCAGGGACCCCACCCCTTCACAAGCCAAATGAGCCCATTGTAGGTTTGCTCTCATCATTCACCAAAAATATGCCTCCTGGTAACTTCTGGGTTTTGCCCCATCTCTGCTCCTCAGGTCATCCATAACAAATCTATTTCTTTCATTTGTATAAGAAGCCAGTATAAACAGCTTTAATGGCAATCACAGGTACCTTTCCATGTCTTAGGCATTTATTACCTACTATGTATGGTGCTAGGAACTTCCCATTTATCTCACTAGCATCTCAAAACTCTTTGCAAAGTAAAGTATACTATCTCCAGTTGATAGATGAAAAGACTGAATCTCATAGAAAAAATGATTTGGCAAGGTCAAATGACTAGCAAGTTGTCAAACCAGGAGTTGAGCTCAAGTTCTTTCTAATTGTCAGTGGGTTTTCTTCTATGCCTCATTGAAGAGGATCCTTGTGACTTCTCTGAGTCTTCAGTTTCTGGGCAAATTATCTCTAGTTCCTTACTGCACGATGGTGTTATGATATCCATTCCCCTCACGTCCTTTACCCAAGCCAGCAGAGGCAAGAGAGAAAGGGAAAAAAGTCACAAGCAAGCCACATAGGATCACTGGGGCATGCTTCTTCTCTTCACGAAGGTGGCATTGGTTTAGTGTAAAAACCTATTGGCCAGGCACAGTGGCTCATGCCTGTAATCCCAGGACTTTGAGAGGCTGAAGCAGGTGGATCACCTGAGGTCAGGAGTTCGAGACCAGCCTGACCAACATGGTGAGACTCTGCCTCTACTAAAAAATACCAAAAAATCATCTGGGTATGGTGGCAGTCACCTGTAATCCCAGCTACTCAGGAGGCTGAGCAGGAGAATCCCTTGAAGCGGGGAGGGGGAGGTTGCAGTGAGCTGAGATCACAGCATTGCACTGTAGCCTGGGCGACGAGCAAAACTCTGTCTCAAAAACAAAAACAAAACAAAACCTATTGGCTGTCTCAGGGCCTAATTAGCCTCAAAAATCCTGGTTCAAGTTTTCAGGAGAGCGGCAACTGATATCTAAGCTCTCTTGTCTGTGTTCTATCTTTCCTATGAAACTACCAAAAACATTTTGGCCACAATGTCCCATTCAAGAGATTATTCATGTAGGCAGGGGCCACACACTGGAGGATTTCATGACTCTCCCAACTTCCCCAGGGTAGGAATTTGCAAACTCATCAGATATGCAATTATGGTATCACAGCCACATCAGCTGTCATCGGCCAGTTGTACAGCATGAGTCATGGTTCTATTTGAGTGTGTAAATGTTGCAAAATTTTTATCAAGATGGTAAAACAAATGATGGGTACTGGGTGTGGTCTGCTGCCATTTACCAGCGTTCCAAGGTTAGGCCAACAATCAGAGTCTCCTTCAAATGGGGCGCCAGGACCCCCACAGAGGAACTGGCTCTGTGTTTGTAGCTCGGAGGACTAGGGGCAGTGGGAAGCACAGATATTTAGTACCAATTACTTTTAAAACTATCAGACATTTGTTGAGTGTTTACTTGAGAGTTAAGCCCCCTGACTCTGGAATTAGACTGTCTGGGTTAGAATTCCAGCCCGGCCTCTTAGAACCTGGTGACTTTGGCCAAGTTGCTTCACCTCTGTTGGCCTCAGCTAGGGATGCTGTGAGGATTAAATGAGTTAATATGCGGGATAGATTCAGAAGCTTCCGCACGTACTAAGCCCTCACTATGTGATAGCCACTGTTATTGTTTGGTACCAGCTCTCTACTGCATTTTCTGTGCATTATCTCATTCAATCCTCAGAACAATGATTCCAGTGGGTATTACTGGCATCCCCATTTTGCAGATTGGAAAAATGAGGCTTACAGTGACTAAGTGGCTTAAATGACTTGCCCATGGCAACACAACTACTAAGTGGTAGAGCGAGGATTAGAACTCAGGCAGAGTTAATCAGGGCACATGCTGTTAACTTGTATGCTGCATCTATTTCAGCACCAAAATACTGACATGCCATTCGGCGTGGTGATGGTGGAAGACCTTCCAACTGGTTTGGGCTTGGCCTGCCTATTACCCAGTTAGTCAAGGGGATGCTGGGGCAAGAGGCAGCAAACATTCCCAGGGTCTATAGCTCTGAACAGCACACTACCTCTTTCTGGAGGCTGAGACCAACCCAGGTCCCTGATTGCCAAGTGGCAACCGACCCCACTTGGCAGTTCCAGACCTCAACAAACTGAAAATGGAACAGAATAAGAGAGGGCTGGAGAGGGGACAATAACCTTATGAGGACACTCAGTGCTCCCAGAGGCGTGACGACTGTTGCGGGTGCAAATGCATAGGCTCCAAAGTTGGCAACTTCTCCAGCAGCCACTGGGAAATGAAGCAAGAAAAGAGGCTAGCACGATGCAGAGGCACCATCTCCATTCCAGACGAATCATTCTGTGTGCAACCATCTGGAGAATCCCAGACCAGCATTCCTTAAAATCCTGATCCATACACTCTCTCCCTAGAGGGTCTGATGGAAGGTCAGTCCCAGCCTATTCGGATCAGATCCTTCCATTTTAAAGGTGGTGAAGCTAAGGCCCAGAGCCCAAGGTCACATGACATGCTTACGGGGTAGAAGCCCTCTTTCTCTTTTGGCCTCTTGGCTTCTAATCCAGGCACAGTTAAATTTGTCTCAGGGACTGTCAGTATTTCGGACTAGATCGTTAATTTAAATTCTAGGAAGTGTTCGTTATCGAAGGAAGAAATAGTTACAGTTATTGATTCTCCAGGTACCAACTGGTCCATGGACCCCTCTTTTCCAATGGAATTGTGACCAGTCTGGACTGACAGGCAGGTGGTTAGAAAAATCTGGCATTCCCAATAGGCCTAAGTTGTTTCTCTCCGTCCGAGTTTCCAGTTTGTAAATTCACAGTTTGTTAATACACAGGATAACACTTAGAAAGTTTAGCACATAGTAAGCCCTCAATATGTGATAGCTGTGATGATCAGAAAAGTGTCTTTTTCATTTCTCTGCTGATAGAGAACCACTTTTAAAGGGTCTCCCCTTTAAAAGCAGAGGGTCCGTGGGATAGCTCTGACTGAGATGGGGATCAAAACTTGGCATAGAGGAATTACAACAGAAACCTGGTTAATTTTCCACCTTAAAGAGTCAGGGTTAGATAGCAGGAGAGGATGGGTGGAAAGTGGGGGAAATGTGTGAGTATGCAAATTTGGGCAAACTTTAAGTGACGGACCAGCTATGTTCTAAGTGGGCAACACATTAACTGCCTGCGAACTGGGAGAAATTGGCCTAGGAGTCCCAGTCTACCATGTAGAAGTCAAGAGTCCACTGCCAACAGGCAGTGATATTATCAGCCTATGTTTAAAGGGAAGTTGAGAAAATACACTTTCATTGTTGCCAGCTCTGTGCAAACCTCTCTGGGGGTAGCCACTTCACGGATGAAGATTGGCTTTGATGATAAGATGTTCTCCCTGCAAAGGTATTCAAGGTTTTCCCCTGGGAATCTGGGCCTCAGATTCACACTTGCCATACTAGAGACAAAAATGTCGCGCCCACCCCTCCCTTTGTCTCCAGCCACTGTTATTAGTAGCAAACAACCCACTTACTGGTGAGAAATCCGGCCCACCACATTGCATCCTTCAGGTAGCCGAAGCCTCCGTCCACTGTAGAGGGAATGGACACAAAGCTGGGTTGGAACTTGGCACACTTTCTCAGGCACTTCTCCTAACTCTCTGCTCACTCCCTGGCCTCTAAGAGCTGGTCCTAGAGGCTTGGTTCTGGGCCTTCTCCTGGGTGGGTTCATTTGTTTCTAAAGTTTTAAACACCATCTATATCTGGTGCCTCTGTATCTCTAGCCTGGACCTTTCTTCTGAGTCCAGGTGTATATCCAACTGCTTACTTCACATCTCCTCTCGGATTTCTCGCAGGCATCTCAATCTCTGTCCTAAATGGAGCTCTTGGTTTTACACGTTCCCCACCCACCTGCCAAATGAAACAGAGTAAATGACACTCTCATGTATCCAGTTGCTTCAGGAGAAGCCAGGGAATTGCCCTTTGACTCTTCTCTCTCTCCTCTGCATCCTGTCCAACCTGGTAACTGACTCCAAAAAGCATCTCACATGTGTCCACTCCGCTGCCACCTGCCACACCAAGGCACCGTCATCCCTGCTTCCGATAGAGGCAATAGCCTCCTTCAAAGTTACTCTGGTTCCATTCTTGGCCCTTTAATAACGTTGTTTTTTTTTTTTTTCGTGGCAGCCAGTGGTCCTTTAAGAATGCAAGTCAGATTATGTCCCTCCTCAACTTCTGGCTGGCCAATGGCTTCTGATTGCTCTTAGCGTAAAGACCAGAATCCTTAGCAAGACCATGCATAGTATGGGCCCTGCTCACCTGTCCAAGCGCGTCTCCTGCCACTCTTCTCCTCTCTTAGCTCTCCAAAAACGATGAGCTCTTTTCTGCCTGAAGGCCTTTGCACATGCTTTCCCTGTGTCCAGAACACTCTTCCTACTAATATTTGCCTAAACTTATCCTCACCCTGCAGGTTGCTGTGTGAATGTTGCCTCCCCTATGATGTCATTCCTGACCCTATCTATTATTTCCTATTGGAGTTCCCTCCCTCCCTCCCCCTCCTTCCTTCCTTCTTTCCTTCCTTCTTTCCTTCCTTCCTTCTTTCCTTCCCTTCCCTTCCTACCCTTTCCTTCTCTCCCTCCCTCCTTCTTTCCTTCCTTCCTTCCTTTTTTCCTTCCTCTCTCTCTTCCTTTCCTCCCTTCCTTCTCCTTTCTTCCTTACATTTTTCCTTCCCTCCCTCCCCCAGTACAGGGTCTCACTCAGTCACCCAGCCCAAAGTATGCAGTGGCATTATCATAGCTCAGTGAAGCCTCAAACACCTGGGATCAAGGGATCCTCCCACCTCAGCCTCCTGAGTAGCTGACTACAGTCATATGCCACCATGCCTGGCTAATTTTAAAATATTTCTGAGGATCGGGCCCATAGTTAATACTCAAGAACATTAGCAGCAAAGATGATGATAATGATGGATGATGGTAGATGGGTTTGAGACAGTTTTGTAGAAATCCAAAAATCTCATGTTGCCTTTTGGAAATGCCCCCTTTTCTAAGAAGAAGGTCTCTTGTTTTCATCGGGTTCCTAAAAACATCAGAATTTCCTGTAAATATTAAGAACTCGGAGAGCATTTTACTCTAAGGGTTGAAATCACAGGAGATACTGAAATAGCTATTGGAGAACAAAACAGATTCCAGGGAAGCTGGCTTTTGAATGGCCGATGACACCTTCTCTGAGCACAAGCAGAAATTTCCCCGGCACTCTGGGAGGTCTCTGGCCTTTCGAATACTTGTCCAGAAGTGAAGGGTGGAACGGCAATGCCCATCGTTCCTGACTCATCCCCGAACCTCACAGCTATTCATTTTGCAGAACACATGGGCTCTAGACCTGTACCTCTAACCGTGGGAACCTCCCGCTTAGACAACAGTGACACCGACACTAGCGGTCTCTGTGCTAGGTATGATTCTAACTATGTTACATCTTCTTATAACCCTTCAGGCTGGTATGATTCTTATCTCCATGTTATAGATGAGAAAACTGAGGCACAGAAAAGGATACTTTTCTTGCCCAGAATTGCATAACAAGGAATTGAGGAGCCAGAATTAGAACCCCTGTAGTCTGCTTCCAAAGTGCAACATCCCACAAACATTAAACTGAACATGTCCAAACTTGAATGCACCATCTTCCCATAAACCTGTTCCTCCTTCTGTGTTCTGCATCTCGGAACATAGCACCTCCATCTCCCCAGGTGCTCAGGTAAAGAGCCTGAGTCATCCTGGAGTGTTTTGTTTTTTAACCCCTTGCATGAAGCCAGTCTGTATCAAAGCTGGTAAGTTCTACCTTCAAAAACTAGCTCTGGAATCCACGACTTGTCTCCATTCCTATTTCCATCTTCCAGGCCCAAGTTCTGTCTTGTGCTCACCTACGTGGCCTCCCAGGCTCCAGGCTTGTCCCCTGATCCGATCTTCACCCAGCAACCAGGGCTTTTTTTCAAATTGCAAATTAGACCGTGTTACTCCCCTGCTTAAAACCATTCAGTCACTTAATGATTGCATTCCAGCCCTGTGCTTCAGCTTACAAGACCCATCATGAGCTGGCCCTTCGCTACGTGCATCCTCCTGCTCCTGCCGCCCTGAATGACTTTCAATTTCTAGTATCACAAGTTCTCTCTTACCTCTGAGCCTTTGCACATGCTGTTTTTTCTGTCTGGAGCACTGTCTCCCTCTTTCCCCTTTTACCTTGCTGTCTCCTCACCATCTCAGTCTCAGTTTAGAGATCATCTCTTCTAGAAAACCTCCCCTAGTCCCCTGAGTCTGGGCTTTACACACCCCTCCAAAATACTCCCCCATAGCAGGCTGGATTTTCCCCATGATAAAATAACTGTCCGCTGACTCATCTGTCTCTTCCGTTTGACTGATGGTTCCACTCAAGTGAACCATCCCCATACATGCCCATGTCTGGCACTGTCCCTGGCATACAGGAGGCAGGCGAGAAATGGTGATTAAATTAGTGAGTCCTTTTGCACAGGATTCCTTTTCTCAAGTATTGTTTCACAAATACACATCTTATTTTCCTCCCTTGTCAGCAGAAAGCTAGCCATTTTTTGGCAGCCCAGAAGGGGGCTCAGTTGGATGGTAAGTGAGTGCACACCAGCATCTGACATTGTTCTGAGCAGAGCTATCTATTCCAATTTTGCAGAGAAGTTGTGACTTGCCTATGTTGGCATTGGTAGGAAGTAGGACCAAGACCAGATCTGCAGTATCTGATTCTTGATCTTGAGACTTGCTGCTTCCCTTCTCTAATAAACACATCATGAAGTTCTCAGGAAAGGTTGGATTCTAAAGGAAGGCCTCCTGTTGGCTCTCTACACTGAGACCTCCTGTTTGAAGTCTTCCTTTATAACCCTAAACCCTAACCCCGTTGGCAGGTGGGATTCCCAACAGGATTGACAATGAGCCTTTTGTGCCTTGCGGAGGCCGTCCTCTTAGATTGCAGCCCTGGTCCCTGTGAGGGCTCAGCTGCCCTGCACCCCATCCTCTCCTGCCCCACGAACCTACCAGCTCGAGTGGCTCCCGTGGCCACGAGTCGTAGGAGGCCTTTCTTCTTGAGGATAACACTGCTGCCGATGAGAAAGCAGGACAGGAAGGCCAGGCCCAGGCCGATGTAGAAGCCATAGTTCTGCCTGATCCTCTCCTGCCAGCTATGAAAGGTGGCATTGCTGGGCACCTCAGGGCTGAGGTCACCAACAATCTGGCACCAGATTTCTTGGGAGGAGCAGTAGAGGTGGAGCAGGGAACCTGGATGGGAAGACCACGGTAAGAGAGTCACACTGGGGACATTTACACACTTTAAAAATATTGGAATCGGCCACTGTTTCAGACCTTGTACTTCCACTACTGCAGGGCTCTGCCCATATACTGTGTCTCCATCTAAGAACAATAGTGTTCAGTGAGTGCTTACTCTAGCTAGAGGCTTCCTTTGCATGGCCACAGCAAATTTTTGCAACCACGTGTCAGGTGAACGATGTCTGAATCCCCATTTCACAGATGTCAACGTGGAGGTAATGAGAGGTCAGGTTCCTTGCTTAAGGATACACAGACTGGCCGGGCACGATGGCTCACATCTGTAATCTGAGCACTTTGAGAGGCCAAGGCAGGCAGATCACAAGGTCAGGAGATCGAGACTAGCCTGGCCAACATGACAAAAATTAGCTGCACGTGGTGGTGCATGCCTGTAGTACCAGCTACTCAGGAGGCTAAGTCAGGAGAATCGCTTGAACCCAGGAGGCAGAAGTTGCAGTGAGCTGAAATCGCACCACTGTACTCCAGCCTGGTGACAGAATGAGACTATGTCTCAAAAAAAAAAAAAAAAAAAAAAAAAACAAAAAAAAAAAAAAAAAAAAAAAAAAGGATACACAGACTGACTCCAGAACCCTACTGTGTAACCACTAATCTATGCTGATGGCTCACACCTCAGGCAGGGTCCCCCAAGCTCTCAGGAGTCATTGAGTCCAATCTCGGGCCCCTCTTCAGGAATCCCTGCCCAGCCTCTGGGCATGTGGACTTCCAATAGCTCATGATCCCTCCAAGGGAATCTCCCTCCCAGAGACATCTTCACTTGTCTCCCTAAGCTGCAGCTGCAATGGGAGGCTGCTGATCAGATACGCGAGGGAGTGAGGCTAGAGAGTCCACAAGCCTCTTCCGGGCCTCAAGATGACTAAGTGGTGGGCCTCCTGCTAGATGAAACTGACCATTCTCAGGCCTTGCTTCTTAGACCTCTGGTGCTGTGGTCAGTGGCTGGGGTCTCCTTTAGGTTATGAAGAGATCAGCGTCCCTGCCACCCCATACAGACTCTGTCTTTGGTTTGCTATCGAACTCCTAGAGTCCTCAAGAATCTGGATCAGCCCTCAGGCCTCGGAGCCATCCCACCATTGCATGCCTTGTGGGGACAAACACCAAGGACAGCAAGAACAAACCTGGGCACAAAGGCAGATCCTCAGCCAGAAGAAGCACACAAGTTCAAGGAAACTACAAATAATAGCCAATAATTCCCCAGTGCTGCTACTCACATGGTCCTCGGTTTCCAGGAGGGTTTCTAATGACCACTTGGAAACAGGCATAACAATCATTTCTAGGCTTTTAGTTGAAGAAATTGAGGCCCTGATAAGTTCAGCAGCCTGCCCAAAGCCACAACACGGTACGAAGTGGTGAAGCCAGTGTTAGATTCTAAGCTTATCTGATGCCAAAGCCTGTGCTCTTAACCACCACACACACCTCAATAAAGCAGGTAGCATCTGGCCTCCTAAGACGTTTTTTGTTTGTTTGTTTTTGTTTTTTGGGTAGAGATGGGGGTCTTGCTATGTTGTCCAGGGTGGTCTCGAACTCCTAGCCTCAAGCTATCCTCCTGCCTCAGCCTCCCAAAGCACTGGGATTACAGGTGTGAGCCACCGTGCCTGGCCCTAGAGGTATTTTAAAATAGAAATAAAAATTGGGAGATTTTGCATGAAAATTCAGATGTGAGGCTACACTGAAAAATCAGATCTGCTTACCATATTGGGCCCTCATTTAAGGGAACAGCTGGCTGCAGCTGGGCAGTGTTGCCCCCTAAAACGGGACATACTCTCTACAATTCTCCAAGAGTCTCATCTGGTGCCTTTCAGTCATTTCTGGCATGTGCTTGGCCTTTGTAGGCATCTGGGTTTGTAACCTCTGGAGGTAGAAGGCCTTTTTCAAGCTGCGTATCGCCAAGGCCCCTATGCCAAGAATGTAAGCCTCAGCCATGTATTTCTCCCATCAAGCTAGAACTCCCAGACAGTGCCTGGAAGAGCCCCAAAGTCCAGGGTCAAGCAGCTCTGGCTCTGGAACATCTGCAGAGCAGAGTGGCAACTTGGTGGAACAGACGAAGAGCAATGTTGACCTTTCTTCCATGACACAGACCCATGAATAACAGAGCTTGAAGAGCCCTTAGAAAGCAGTCTAAATTATTATTTTCAGCTGGGGATACTGAGGCCCTGAGAAGGGGAAGGGCTTGCTTAAGTCACACCAACATCTAGTGGAAGATCTGCACCCGGAACCCACTGGGGCACATCCAATGTGTCTTTTGCAGTGTGAGATATTTCTTTCCAAAACCAATGTCACAATCAAGGGAAGATGAGACAGGAGGCATTTCAGTCCCTAATGAGACTTGTTCTGCACTGCTCATTCCTGTTTATCCAGCTCAGGCTTCCTTGCCCAAGAGCTGAATCTGGGGAGTTCCCTGAGCCCAGGAAATGAGCCAGAGCCTGGGAGGACATTGGCTAAGGGAGGTGACTCCTGAGAGGAAGACCAGACTCATCCCCATGCCCTTCCCCTGATCCCTGAAGGTGCACTTGGAGCAGGTGGAGCCAAAGAACCCTCTGTGGATGGACTTGGCTGTCACAGTAAAGCCTGCAGCACCCAAGGGCTCAGCACCCTCCATTGAGTCAAGTTCTCCCACTGCAGTGAAAAGCAAAAAAGAGAGAGGGCTGATGGCCAAAGTAAACCCAATTCTGAGCATGGGCCAGATGATCCCTGCCATCTCTTCCAGAATGTGCTAGGACCAGGGAACCACATTCTGCCCTCAGAGAAAAGGCGAGCCTGAATGTGGCCTGCCTTGTCGAGGAAACCAAAGTCAGACACCCAACAGGCTGGTTTTGAAAGCTTCACTGCAGACAGAAAGAAGTTGGAGAAACAGGGACATCCCACAGCCTGCGATTCCAAGACAAGGTAGGAAAGTGGAGCTACACCAAGGAAGGAGTTGAGGGCTTAGTATCCACCAGCCCTGGATCTATATTCCATTTCCTCACTGTATTACCTGGAGCAAATTATTAGCCATTCAGAGCATCAGCTTCTGTATCTTTAGAATGGGGATAACAAGATAGTAAAGTAATAATACTTATTATAATTTCTTTCTAGGGTTGTTTTAAGGATTCAGTGAGATAATGCAGGTTAAAGGGCCTAGTCCACTACCTGCTTTATGGTCAGAAAGCAATAGGAAGCCAAGGGTCTTTCTTTACCCCTTCCTGCGGTCCTTTCCCTTTCTTTCCCAAAGCAAGACCATCCTTTGGTGGTCCTCACATTGACCCAGAGAGAAAGCCCCAACTGCGCAGGTACTCAAACCTGAAACAACTATACATTAAAAACACAGAATCCCCCAACCCCAACCCCCACCTCTCAGAGTGTCTGCTTTCGTCCAAATGCCTGCCCCCCACCCCAAACCCCCATTTCAACCCAGGGGACATCCTTTCCTTCCCTGACTCCTGTCAGGGAAGATGCAAAGATGAAGGAGAAGTCTCAGCCAGAACCCTGATCTTCAAAGCTGGTGGGGGCGGGGGGGCAGCCACCTGGTGCTGGTCCTGCCCCTCCCCCGCCTTGGGCCCCCTGGGAGGATGCGACGGAGAGGGGTGGCAAGGAACTGAGGGTGCGAAGCGCGGAGCCCGCGTGGTTCCCCAGCCCTGCCGCACGCACCGTTCTCACAGCTGGCGTTTCTGACCCGCAGCTCCATGGGGCTCGGGGCACGCGGACCGACGCGCGGGCGGACGGCGCCCGGATTCCCCGGCTCCGCAGCAGGTGGCCGCGACTTGTCCCCCGCGTGGCTCGCGCGCGCGAGAAGCCGCCGGGGTCCGCACCCAGGAGTGGGGAGAGTGACGCGTCCCAGAGGGGGAGGGTCCCCGGGGAGGAGTCACCCAGTGTCTTGGGCAACTCCGGGGGGAGGGGTCCCCGCGCTAGGGCCGCCCGCAGAGGGGCGCATGCCTTTCCGGGGCGAGGACGCTGCCAGGCTCCCAGCCCTGGAGTCACCGCCCCGTGCCAGGGGCCAGAGGCGAGGGGGCGGGTTTCCCGGCACCGCCCCTCCGATGACCGAATCGGCACCCAGCTCCATGCCCAGTGAAAGAATACTGAGGCCCTGGATGGCTGGAGAAGGGGCAACTTTCCTGCCGAGATGGATGTGGCAACGTGGGGGTTGGAAGGGGGTACTGCTGCCAATCGGGAACCTGGGTTCTTTCTTTTCCATCCTTCTCGCCCTCCCACCGTCCCCCCTCCCTACTCCCCACCTCGTTCCCCCTCCTCCCCCCTCCTCCCCTCCACCCCCCTCTTCCTCCCCTCCACCCCCCCTCCTCCTCCCCTCCACCTTTCCTCCCTTCCTCCCATTCCGCCCTCCTATCCTCCCTTCCTCCTGCCCTCTGACCTCCTTTCCTTGCCTTACCCATTCATCTATTCAACCTAGATCTGATCTGTGCTGGGCACTAGTAGGTCTAACAGGTACCTCGTGAGTGCCTAGTGCTCAATGTATATTTATGTCTAATGAATAGGAGTTTGGTAAATTAAGTGAAAGAAGGAAATGCAGTGATTGGAGTCTGAAATGAGTCAGACCATTCCCTGTCCTCCAAGTACCTTATATTTAATGGGGGGAAACAAGATGTGATCAACTCTTAGAGACCAATGTTTTTGAAATTACCACTTTAGAATTATTTACACGCACACAGAATAACCTATTTGTTACTATCGGTAACAATAAAAAACAAGTTAGAAAAACACTGACCTGGACCTTAAAAACACTTACGTAGAGTTTGCTGTAGGCCAGGCAGAATTCTAAGTGCTGAAAAATTCCAGTTCATTTAATCCTCATGACTGCCTTTAATGTACAGATTTTTATTGTTTACAGAAAGGAAACTGAGGCACAAAGTACTCAAGTACTGTATTTCTTTAAATTTTATCAAGAGATAGTTTTAGACTTATAGAAGAGTTACAAAAATACTATAGAGAGTTCCCATATACCTGTCACCAGCTTCCCTTAATGTTAACATCTTGTATAAGAATAAAAAAACTGCACTTTAAATACTTTGAGACATTCGCTCCCAAGGCTGCACAGCTAGTGAATGAGGATGCCAGGTGTAAACAGAGCTGCTCCAGCCCCAAGCCGGTCCTCCTGGCTACCACCCTCCATTGTCTACTTGTGGACTTCTAGCTGGGCCTCCAAGGACGATTCACACAGTGCGGGGCTTCCCCTAACTTGCTGGATGACTTTAAGCAAACTGCTTACTCTGCATAAGGATCAATTTCTTTGTCTGTCAAATGCAACAGCCCCTTCTCCCAGGGGTTGGGATTGGGGGAGAGGAGAGGTTAAAGAGAAAGGGAAACGTTACACAGCGAATGTAAGAAGCCAGGTTTGCTCATTTTACTTGCCGCATAACTTCCCAGGCCCCTGATTCTGCAATGAGGTTCAGGTCTCTGGAAAAATGCTTTGAAAACAAAACAGGATAGAGCACAAGGGCCCCACATCTCTTGCCTGTGAAACTACATTTCTTAAAAGATAAATGACCCTAGACTTTGCCTATTCCTACACATAGGACAACGTTTGACAAGGTTAGTGACTATGCCTCTGCCATCTATGACCTGATGTACTCTTGCACCCAGACTTTGATGTGATTCTGCTTTACTGTAACTTCTAAGCAAGCTTGATGTAATGTTTGAGCACATACTGCACCTCCGCTACCTGTAAATAAGCTACAAGCTGAAACACTGTTTAGAGCAGTGGGATAGAACCTTTCTAAAAGACTTCTCCCAGACTTTTGTCTTCAGTCTCTAGTCCTCGGTAAGACGGTTTTTTTTTTTTTTTTTTTTTTTTT
>NW_016107931.1:445024-468719 GCF_001604975.1 Cebus imitator | reverse complement strand
TTTTTAAAGACAGAGTCTTGCTTTGTTGCCCAGGCTGGAGTGTAGTGGCTAGATCTCGGCTCACTGCAGCCTCTACCTCCCATGTTCAAGTGATCGTCCTGCCTGAGACTCCCGAGTAGCTGGGATTACAGATGCACACCACCACGCCTGACTAATTTTTGTATTTTTAGTAGAGACAGGGTTTCACCATGTTGGCCAGGCTGGTGTCGAACTCCTGACCTCAGGCGATCCACCCGCCTCAGCCTCCCAAAGTGCTGAGATTACAGGCCCTCAGTAAGACTTCTGAATAAAACTAACTTTAATAAAAGCTTGATTTTCTTTTCTGTGGTTGACAGAAGTCCCAGCTGTTGCCAACAGAATATATGTAAGTCTGCAGGTGAGTGCACCCAGGCCTGCCTCTAACTTTGGAAGTGTACCATACCCCTGTTCAAGTAGAGGTGAAACCTCTAAGACCCATATGAACTTGAACACAGAGTGGCAAGATACTAGATGACTGGCCCTATTCAGAAGTAATACTTCGTGATAAAAAAAAATATATGCATCCATGCTATCTGCAAGGGAGAATTTGACAAGAGAATTCAACTTCTTTTTCTCTTCCCTAAGCATTTCTGCTGTTTGGCCCCTCCTTGTGCTATAAAACAGGATCAGCACGGAGCCCAGCGTGGTACAGCTCTCTGACCCTCACTACTTTCAAACTTGCTTGCTTTTGTTCCAAGGACATAGGGTGAGAGATATGGAGTATTTCCCTCTGACCCGACCTTTTTTCTTCCTCGATTTATTGAAGTATGACTGACGAATGAAAATTATGTATGTTTAAGATGTTCAGCGTAATGATTTGATATTGGTGTATGTTGTGAAATGATACAACAATTAAGCTAATTAATACATCTGTCACGTCACTTAGTTATATTGTGCATGTGTGGGCGTACATGCATGGATGTTGAGAACACTTTAAATAGTGGCTTCGCTTAGCAACCTGACTTTTTAAATCACAAGAGAGGATGTTCCAGATTGTATTGCCAGAGCTGAGCCCAGATCCTGAGCCCTGATCCTGAGAGACAGATGCACAAATATGTTCTTTAATACATTTAGTTTTGTATGCGTTTGTGATTTGTGGAACCTCTAAATTGTAGGGTCAGGGCAGGGCCTCCTTGTCAGGGGTTAAGGGCAATATTGAACTTATTCTGTGCTTTGAGACAGGCCTTTTCAGAGTCAGGGGAATCTCCTGTTTTAGGGCAGTGGCATGAGGTGAAGGAGGCTGAGACCCGCTGCAGGGACGTCCACACCCTCCCTGGGCCTCAGGCTCCCCATCTGTTCTAGAAGGGGGCTGGGCCTCAACAGGGCCGGCATCAGAGCATCTCACCAGCGCAGACATAAAGGGCGCCATTGAACTGCAGGCTCCTCGGCCACTGTCCTGACAAAGCCCTTTTCTCCTCGAGCCACAATGGCCCTGTCAGGCAGGTAGCAGGGCCTGCAGCATTGTCTCCCCAGAAAAGAACAACAGGGTTCACTGTCTGTTCCAGGCTCCGTCTCCCTGGGGAGGGCGGGTGGCTTTAGAAGGGTCTAACCCTCTAGGGACAGATGGGTTCTGCCCTTAGCCAGCCAGCGACTGGTGACCCAGCCACAACTCTTTTGGTCAGTTATTCTGGGATGAATAAAAAAACCAATTCACCAAAACCCAAGTTTTAAAACATGTAACTTTTCCAAGTGCATTTCCTAACGTTTTAGGTTACAGAGCGGTGCTGTCCAATACAGTAGCTACTAGCTGGCTGCTGAGAACTTGATGAGCCGCTCATCTGAATCGTGATGTGCCGTAGAAGAAAAAGCCGGCTCAGTTAGCATTTTGGACTAGATTGTTCTTTGTTGCAGGGGCTGTCCTGTGCTTGTAGAATGTTTAGCAGCACCCTGGCCTCTGCCCTCCAGATGCCAGAGAGCACACGCCCCTACACCCCGACCCCCACCCCAGTTTTGACAACTAAAAACACCCCCAGACAATTGCCAAAGTCACGCTGGGTTGAGAACCACTCAGATTTCAAAAACTTAGAAAAAGAAAGGGAAAATCTCATTAATGATGTTTCAATATTGATCACATATTGAAAGGATAATATTTTGGATGTATTGGGCTAAGTAAAAACATTATTAAGGCAAGGCATGGTGGCTCCTGTCTATAATCCCAGCACTTTGGGAGGCCGAGGCAGGCGGACGATGAGGTCAAGAGATTGAGACCATTCTGGTCAACATGATGAAACCCCGTGTCTACTAAAAATACAAAAAATTAGCTGGGCATGGTGGATGGTGCCTGAAGGCCCAGCTACTCGGAATGCTGAGGCGGGAAAATCACATGAACCTGGGAGGTGGAGGTTGCAGTAAGCCAAGATCATGCCACTGTACTCTAGCCTGGCAATATAGTGAGACTCTGTGTCAAAAAAAAAATTATTAAATTATTTTTTCCTACTTTTTTCACTCTTTATAAAGTGGCTACTAAACTATTTAAAATTACATATGTGGCTCATGTTATGTTTCCATTGGGCGTTGCTGTTCATAGAAGAAAAATCTGAGTGCCAGAGAGGGAAAGTGACCAGTGGAAGGTCACAGAGCAACAGAGAGGTAGTCAGGGCCCCAAGCAGGTTTTCAGAATGGCACCTGTAGGGTAAATGCACCTGGCACAATAACTTAAGCATACGCTTACAATGGCCCTGTATGGCAGACACACCTGGATGTGTGTTCCAAGCTGGGGAATCCGGGAGTGGCCAACCTGGAGACTCATTCCTTGTCTCCGAGGAACATCTGAGCTCCCCGCCTGTCCCATGGAATATGGACTGTACAGAAGACTGAAGCCCTGAAGTTTGAGATGGATAAAGGTTGCCAGCTGGAGGTCGTTAAGGGGCAGTGTTAAGTGAAAATGCGATATAAACTGCATGCAGTTTGCAAGTGGTTGTGGCTTTCGTGTCCAGCCCTTCACCACTGGGTCATCTTGTCCAGCCTGCCGCTGCTGGACTGTAGCTAAGGAGGATATCATGTCCAGCCTGTCGCCAGTGGACCTTTTCTGTAGGTAAGGATGATGTGGTGCCCTTACCTATCCTAGCCTGTCGTCAGTGGGCGGGTTTTCCTGTCCAGCTCGCCACTGTATGTAAGTCGCCTGTATGGAAGCCGCCAATCAAACCCCACTTCTCATTTGCTGGCTCTGGGCCTCTTCTTCAGCCCTTGAACCTGGTACCTTCCCTATTGAGGTTAATAGGGGTTCAGCTCAATAGCACCCCAGACCAACTCTGCTGCTCTATACAGCTTTACAACAGGAACTCCACCAATCAGTGCATTGTGTGTTTTCGGTGTGCTATGGTCAAAGGTTACTAGCGCAGGAGTAGAGAGGAGAGACATCACATTTGTGGCTCATGTTATGTTTAATCTTCACTTAATCTTTGCAACAACCCTGGGAGGAGACTCTGTTATTACATCTATTTTCCAGATGAGGAAACTGAAGTCCTGTGAGGACTCTTAGTCTTAACTTGAGAAGCGAAAAATCAAACCCAAATACTCTTTTCAATACCGCACATACTGCCGTGCAGTCCTAGGTCTAGTGAGACCTGGATAGGTCACCTCGTCTTCTTACATCCTAGTTGGGTAAGAGGACTGGGCAAGATATAGTCTGAAGTCCTTCCCAGCCTTGCCCAGCTGGTCTTCCAGGCAGGGTGGGGAAAGACAGATGGTTGTCACCTCCTTCAGGCTGACGGGAAGTCATGGAATCTGGATGGTCAGCATGCAGAGGCTGGCCCATCCCTTTTCAGGTGTGTCCCTGGGATGGCTTCTGTCCTCATAAAGAGCTTTGCCGACATCAGAAATAAGACTTGGAATGGACACATGTGTGCTTGCTCTGGTTCTAAAAAAAGCACCATTTCCAACAATGGGGTCCACTGGCATCAATAATGATTACTAAACCAACACTGTACCGAGCTCTGTGTGCTAAGCACTTAGCAGACATCACCTCATGTGCTCTTACAATTCCTTACTCTGGTACCACTTTAAATCCCATCTTACAGATGAAAGAACTGAGGCTCAGAGAGGTGAAGTGACTTTCATAAGGTCACACACAGTGATAGAGAATTTCAAGCTGGGATTGTGCATTTCAATAACAGCTCCCTGAACTAAGGCACTGGTTTGATGAGGCCACTAGTTTGAGGATTAGCCCCCTTCCTGACCCTCCTCTGTGTGGGAAGACTGGGGCCATCCAGACACAGTTATATCGCCTTCTCCTCAGCCCTTCTCCAGAGTCAGAAAGGGTTTGTCTAATCCAGCCCCTTGGGTTTGAAGTTGCTGGGGAAACTGAAATACAGACAGGGAGCAAGCAAGGTCGTGTCTAACAGCACTCAGCTAATTTGTGGCAGAATCAGCACTTGACTCGAAGTCACTGGAATCCCAACCCAGCATATTTTTTGGGGGGCCGGGGGGGGACAGAGTTTTGCTCTTGTTGCCCAGGCTGGAGTGCTGTGGTGCAAACTTGGCTCACTGCAACCTCTGCCTCTCGGGTTCAAGTGATTCTCCTGCCTCAGCCTCCCAAGTAGCTGGGATTATAGGCTCCCACCACCACACCAGGCTAACTTTTGTATTTTTAGTAGAGACGGCATTTCTCCATGTTGGCCAGGCTGGCGTCTAACTCCTGACCTCAGGTGATCCTCCTGCCTCGGCCTCCCAAAGTGCTGGGATTGCAGGCATAAGCCACTGCACCTGGCCCCCAACCCAGCACTTTTATCTCTCTCTTTCTTTCTTTTTCTTTTTTTCTTTCTTTTTTTTTTTTTTTTTGAGACAGGGTGTCACTGTATCAACCAGGCTAGAGTGCAGTGGCATGATCTCAGTTCACTGCAACCTCCACACTCACCAGGCTCACGTGATTCTCTCACCTCAGCCTCCCAAATAGATGGGATTACAGGTGTGCGCCACCATGCCCAGCTAATTTTTATATTTGTAGTATAGATGGGGTTTCACCATGTTGGCCAGGCTGGTCTCAAACTCCTGACTTCAAACGATCTGCCCACCTTGGCCTCCCAAAGTGCTGGGATTATGGGCATGAGCCATTGCACCCAGCCTTTCTCTTTGCTTTCTGCGCAGAAAGGACAGACCTTAGGACCAATCATGAGTTAATAGTTTTTGGCCAGTTTTTAAAGGTGAGCCAGTGCACTAAGGTTTTCACAGGTGTTATCCCATTCAGTCCTCAAAACAAGCCTAAGAATTAGAGACTGCTATTATTCCCATTTTAGAGATGACAAAACTGAGGCTCAGGGAGATTGAGAAACTTGTCTGCTATTAAATAGTAGAGCCATAATGAAACCCAGCAGACTAATTCTAGAGCCAGTTTCTTCTCAGGCCGACCCAACTGCATCTATGGGATTCTCCCATCAAATATCTGCCTACAGGTGGAAGAATGTGGAATGACTGCCAAGGGCAGGGCTCACTCCAACGCACGCGTGTGGAAGTGCAGCATTGCTTGGCCTTGATGTAGGTGTGCAGAGAGCCTAATGCACTTAAGTTATGTATAAGAACTTCAGATCTTGTCAAAAACCAGCTATAGTTAAAGCAATATTAACTATTACTTGTTATACCACTTCCATGTTGCAGGCTCTTTACGCATATTGCCTCTAATCCTTACAGCAATCCCATGTTAGGATAACTTCATGGCACATGAAATTCATGGTAACTCCATAAAGTTACCCCAAATTTACAGCTGATGGCAGTGAGACTTTGTGAGGTCAAGTGACTTGCTCAGGCTCACACAGAGAATAAGTAGCTAAGCTGGGATTCACTCTGTCTTCCTTGTTCCCTACCGTTTGCTTCTTACTGGCAACTGTAAGGGCAGAAACCTGGTGGTGGAGGATCGAGGGGGACTGTAGTTCCGCTCATCCCCTGGGCCTGTGTGGACCTACAGCATTTGGTATACGGGAACAGATTGGGTAGGAACACAGTGAGCTTTGAGTGTGGCCAGAGGGAAGATTGATTCTAAAGTCAACTTGAGCATGAACGGCAAACTTAGGCTCTGCTTTCCCTCTCAGTTAAAAAAAAAAAATCTCAGACTCTGCTGTTTGACAGGCTGGTATAAAAAGAGACAGGAGATGTAACTTTCAGTCCCTATTCTGTCACTAACACACTGGGACCTGCAGCTGTTCCTTCCCACCTGGGCCTGTTTTCCCAAAATGCCCAATGAAAATGAGGAACTAGATCAGTGGCGTTTAAAACTTTTTTTTTTTGGTGGTATAGGGGTAGACAGCAAGCCTTTTTTTTCAGATAGAAAGTTACATAGGACAACATACAAACTTCTTTCAAGAGCAGCTGCTTTAGTTGATTTAGGCCCAGAGCCTGGAACCCTGTCCCCTTGGCCTCCATGCTGTCCCCCTGCTGACCCTCCCCTGTGACTGCCACGGAGGCATCCCCACCTATGCTGGGACTTGGAAGATCCCAGGTCAACAGCAGGGACCATGTGGCTTCCTATGCATATAGCATGTGCACTGGCCATGGCTTTTATGGAATGTTCCCTGTATAGAGAGTCTCATAAAGGGATGTCCAGAGATTCAGGACCTTCTCAGTTCTCCAGGCCTATTTGTCAGGGCCTGGGGTCATGGGCATGCTGTTGCCAAGCAGGTCTGAACGCTTATGCATGGGTGGTAGGGTCTGAGTTCCAAAGGGAAATTCCCACTCACTCCCGGGTGGCATGTGGTGTGAGGCGTGGAGAGAACGAGAGGTTTTATTTGCAAGTTCAGATGATATTGGCTTAGCCTCCTTCAGGGATCCTGGAGAGAAAGAGCAGGTTTGGAGTTGTGTATGGGTCTCAGTTCAGCCACACACAGTAGCTATGTGGCCTTAGGCAAGTTACTATCCTTTCTGGGTCTCTGCTGTATGATCTGGAAAACACAAATAATGCAACCAGGAGCAATGGCTCACACCTGTAATCTCAGTACTTTGGGAGGCTGAGGTGGGCGGATCATGAAGTCAGGAGTTCGGGACCAGCCTGATCAACATGGTGAAACCCCATCTCTACTAAAAATACAAAAAATTAGCTGGGTATTGTGGTAGGCGCCTGTAATCCCAGCTACTCAGGAGGCTGAGGTGGGAGAACTATTTGAACCCAGGAGGTGGAGGTTGCAGTGAGCTGAGATCAAGCCATTGCACTCCAGCCTGCATGACAGAGTGAGACTCCATCTCAAAACAAACAAACAAAGCCCCACAAATAATGAAGAGGATAGTGATAATCCTGCTGTGTGCGGAGTCTATGTAAGTGCCTCTCATGCATTACATCAGCAAAGCCACATGATAACCATATTAGGTAGGCACTGTATCATCCATTTTGGCAAGCAGGAAACCGAAGCATAGAACAGCTAAGCGACTTGCCCAAGTTCACACAGCTATAGCTATCAAGTGGCATAGCTAAGAAGCAAACTCATGTTTATCAGACTCCAAAGGCTACATTTTCATCTGCAACATTATCCCACCTTCTTCAAACAAAACCTGCTTCAAAGGGCTGTTTTCAGCATCATGAAAAACAATCTAAGTGATAATCACAGAGTTGGCGTATAGTAGGTGCTCAGCAAATGTGTTCCCTTTCTGTTCTTCATCTCCATGCTAACCAAAAGTCCCCGCAGGCTTGAAGGAGTTGATGATTGTTTACGAGCTCCTTTCTTTCTAGCAGGTGAAAATAGGGAAAGAGAAGAGAATTCTGTCCGATCTCAGAATAAATGAACTTTTTTTCCAAACAAGCTATTTTTTTTTTTTNCCCAGCTACTCAGGAGGCTGAGGCAGGAGAATTGCCTGAACCCAGGAGGCGGAGGTTGCGGTGAGCCGAGATCGCGCCATTGCACTCCAGCCTGGGTAACGAGTGAAACTCCGTCTCAAAAAAAAAAAAAAAGTAATTTCAATTTATCTTTTTGATGGCAGTTTATACTATGATAGAATCCAGGTCAAAAACCTTAAGCTTAAAATACATACTGATAAATTTTCTTCTTCCCTAAAACAAGACAGGAAAAAATCTGAAAGGTTTTGTGTAAGTTTGTTTCTACTGTTTTAGTTGCATTCTCTCGTAGGCAATTGCTTTGTAAATCGAGAGGGACAGAGTTCATCTCTAAAACCTCTTATACAAATTAGGAAAAAGTGTACCTGGGTGGTAACAAATCTAAGGTAGAGCAAAATCTTAAAAAAACCAACATTTTTTTTGGCTCCTAGACCACTTTATTTCACTTTCCAGCATTCAAAGAAATGTGATCTGCAAAAAACTAGATACAAAGTCCTTTTACTTCTTTACAAACTACTGTTAGTTCTCAATGAGTTTACATGCCTCACTTTTTATTCCAAGAAAAATCCCCATTGTGCAATACAAGGGTGTAATAGCTGTTACAAATACACAGAAACATAATAAAGATAACCAACACTGTTAGAGGAAGGAGCAGAGGAAAAAATCTGAGAAGGAACCTTTTCCACAGTGACCAGCAGAATGTCTTGTAGGTATCAATAACTGAAGACAAAACACATTGCTCACTTCACCCTATTTATCAAGTCATCCTACCTAAAATGACAACAGTTCATGCCTGGGACTTCTACAGGTTTTGCTAGTCCTCCTTCCTAGTAAAATGCCATTAGATTATTCCTAAGCTATTGCTCAAGTCACAGCCTCCCGAATATATTCTTAGGTTTTGTAAACAAGAATATGGTCAAAATGCAATACAATGGAAAATCGCTACAAGAGAATGAGATTTGGAAAGCCATGCTTAGAGTCTCCGAGCCACACAGCCGTGAGATCTTGGATTATATTTAATCTCTCACCCAGGAACATTATCCATTTACCTTGTAAAGTTGTGAGGAATGAACATATGCAAGATGCTATCACATGGTGGGACAATTTTCTCATCTGTAAAATGGGAATAATACCCACTTCCCAGGAGTGTTTTTAGAATTAAATATTTGAAAAGCACAGGGTTTGGCACAATAAGTCCTCAACAATATTGACAGCATTCAATATAAAGAGAAACAACCACAGAAGAGATCCGAAAGCAATTCATTCAACAGATGCAAAAATTAAAGGTCCTTTTCTGACTTACAATATTTTAGAGAACTACCAACTATTGTTATTGTATTTATATATGTATTCACCTATTTTTAAACAAAATCCCAACTCAATATGCAACTTAATTCTCCCCCTTAAATGTCTTAATTCAAAAGGAAATGGAGAAAGAAGGGAGGTAGAGGGCAAAAAAGGTTTATGAACTCTACGTATTCTTTTAAAAATACAGAGAACCTCTATCCATAAGAACCACCCACTATGTTAATGAGTGTGTAACTGTATACAACAAAATACTTTTTGTAATTAAATCTAGTCATTTTGGCTCTAAGTAAATTCTAGTTCCCATTATATCAATTTTACTATCTCCATGAAAATAAAGCTATAAAAACATTTCCCCGTTTGATTAAACAACAACAAAAATATAACAAAAGATGAAGCAAGTGAAAAAATTATGGACTTTAACCTAAGATCTGACACTTGCTGTGTGATCCTGGGCAAGTTCAAAAAAAAATTATAAAATAAAATACAGACAAAAGTACTATTTCATACCTCCCTTGAAAATATACCTCTGCTGTATTTTCAAAATTGCTATAAATTAAAAGCTTAAACTCCACTTCCAGATTTTTTGTTAATAATTTTACATGGAAAGTTTTAAATATGTGGCAAAAAGAAGACAAAAATCAAACATGATGGAATCAATGCATAGGTAAAGAAACATCCTAATAAGAAACTAAGGAATCCAAAACATTTCGTGATACTATAAAAGTTATTTATTCACTATACACAGAACACGTCCCCTATAAAATGTACATGTAAATCACTAAAAAGTATAATTTGGTGAACATTGTTTCAATTACAGAACACACTAAATCAGTTGGGATAACAGCTGTCTGCCTCAAAATAATCTAATTATAGCACCCAGTATCCTTTATATCTAATGCAAAGTTAAATACTTATTTTGGGGGTTATTTCCTAGTATGTGTTTGGTGAGGCAGAGTGAGCACTTTAATATAACTCTAGTATATTACAGTCACTGCACAATAAACCAGTTTATTACAGATTAAAACAAATCATTTTTTCGTTATTTGTAATATTGGGATCAAACAAATACTGGATACTTTTAAATGCCAGAATAACCACATAATTACTTATTCTTGATAGCATATCGGGTTCTATAATTACACTGATATGAATGGTGTAAAATATTGTTACGAATAATATACCTCAAACAAAACAACGAGGTGATACTGTAATGATTCACTAGATTGTGCTCAGTAGACATTTACCAAATAAGGGAATTATCTATTTTTCTCCTCAATTATCCAGTACAATGATTTGCCCATAGTAAGGGCTCAATAAATATTTGCTGAACATATTGACTAGTAAAGAGGTGAGAAGAGATGGGCCCTCTTAGCTGGATGTCAAATGTAATTCGAATTTACCTGGGAAGGAGAGTAGTTAAGGAAGATGTAAACTGCCATGTGGTGTACAAGTAATTAAATGCAGATGCCAACAAAGCAAATGATTAAGCAGAAAACACTGGCACCAAAATAAACAAAGGCAAGATTTGCCAATAATGGCGAAAATGGAACTTTTATATTGGACCATACCTTTTCCCACCCAATTCAGTTTGAGACAGACCAACAGAGGCACCGTAAGAGACTATGGCTGTCTTCCTTGATATTCAGACATCCTATTTTCCAATAATTTGTTATGGATCTGGTACCCACGAATCAATATAAACCTATTCATATTTAGGGATTAGTTTCCACAAGTACAAAGTTGAATTTCCTTTTATTTGTCCTAAAATGCTTACTTTCAAACTTGAAGGGACTTCAATTATTCCATGTAGTTTTCGATAACATTCTTTTATCTTTTCAGACCAGAGTCAAAATATTCGTACAGTATTCATACTGCAGCACCTTCCACCCACCCTTTGGTCGCTTGAACTGCCCTTCTTTGGTTCTTTTTCCACTTTCAGATCTTTCTTGATGTGTAGTAAGCAGAACTGTACTGGGTATTCCAGCTGCAGTTTGGTCTATCATTGTCGGAATGGCTTCTGCTACGCCGTGGTCTTCCAGTCGGTCTATTTCTGGGACTATACAATCTTCTATAGTTGTAATCAAAAGACCGGCTTCTTGATCTCCTTCTTTCGTAACTTCGGCTTCTTGAACGTCTGTATCTGTCATAATCATCATAGTGTGAAGAACTGTACACATTCCTCCCTTCCTTGGCTTTTATCTGATTTGGTGTCTTCTGATCCCCCTGGGCAAACTGTATTCAATCTGCCGTCCACAAATCCACTTTCTGTCCGAGTTATGTAAAGCATCTTCAGCATCACGAACATCCTCAAATTGAACATAAGCAAATCCTCTTGGACGGCCAGTGTAGAATAGAAATCAAGTGGAACATACACATCAACTATAGGACCATAACGACCAAATTCACGCCGTAAATCTTCAGACCTGGTGTCGTCGGCCACGTTCCTGACAAACAGAGATGTGTTTGGGGGACGCAGGTAGCGAGACATGGCGGCGGCGTGTCTTGGCCAGGCGTACTAACGGGTTCAGCAAACCAACCCAAGAGACAGGGTCTTGCTATGTTATCCAGGTTTAGTGCTGAACTCCTGGGCGTAAGTGATCCTCCTGCCTCAGTCTCCCAAAGTGATGAGATTGCAGGCGTTAGCCACTGTGCCTAGCCCAAATAAGCTTTTAAAATGAGTGTTTGCCAACTGTGTTCCATGGAATACTATTCCACATTGTTCTGTGTCAATGAAGTTTGGGAAATGCTACATCCTCAACCCCTCTCTTGAAGAGACCCATTGGACATTAGCATATTAAAGGCACTGATAAATCCTGCTGCAAAGAGTTCCACCTAATTTAGCTTAACCCTGACCACAGCCATAATACATATTAGCATCTTTTTCTAAAGAATACTCATGGAAGATAAGCTGATTCTTATCAATTAATACACATAAGGCAATTAAAGGCCAGAGAGCTTTGGATTTAGAGTTTAGGTCACACAGCTATCCAGTGGTGAATACTTTTGTACATGAAGACTTATTCTCAAATCCATTACTGAGATGCAGGGTAGAGTGGCAAGTAGAAGAAGGAACCTCAGGTCAGATAACCAGAGTTTATGTCTCGCCTCTACCATTCTTTAGCCTTGTGACCTTGAGCAGTTTGCTTAACCATCCGAGGCCTCAATCTCCTCATCAGTTACATGAGGTAATATGATACATACCTCATGATGCTAATTTGGGGATCCAGTGAGTTAATACATGGAAAGTATTTAGAACAGCACCAGGCATGAAGTCAGTTATTGGTATGCCTGTTGCAGTTTTGCATAAAAGGAAGTCCACCTGAGTATACGCGGTACCGAAGTCCTGCTGTCTGAGAATGCCTGCTGCTTGCCAGGGCTCACAGGGACTTGCTGGAGGGAGGCCAGGCCTTGGCTGGCAGCTCTAGGGAGGCCTGTTTTCCAGCCAAAGCTCCCAGGAGCTAAGTGCTCCTATCCTCCTCCCCGACCCGCTCCAGGGCCAGGCCTCGTGGTGCTGCCAGATTGGACGACATCCACATTTCTGTTTCGTCTCCCTGTCTCCTAAGCCCAGAGGAGTCCTGGTTGGAATTGCCAGTTTGTGAGGCTAGATAGGTCTGGAAGAAGGAGCCGAAAGAAGCAGTACAGCATCCTACAAGCAGCACCGGCTTTTGAACCAGACAGTCCTGGCACCAAACCCAGGCTATACACTTCCCAGTTGCATAATTTTGGCCAAGTTACTTAATTCCTTTGAGTCTCAGTTTCTTCATTTGTAACATGTGCATAATAATGGTACCTACTTCCTAAGTGTGCTGTGAAGTATGAGTAACAGCTAATGTTTACTATTTGCTTACTACATGCTATGCACTGTTCTAGCAGCCAGTGATAGCTAATGTCATAATAGACAAAATATCTGGCTTTATGGAGCTTAGTTCTAGTAATAGAAGGGGTAGATATGCCACAAATAAGTAAATTAGAAAATAGAATGTAATAATGGATATAGAGAAAGTAAAATATGGTAAGGGTCAGAGAATGAATAAAATGGTCTGGGAAGGCCTCACTGAGGTGGCGATATTTAAACTGAGATCTGATTGATAAGGAGTGAACTGTACTTAACAATCTGGGGGAGCAGCCTTCCAGACAGAGGGGACAGCTAGGCCAAAACCCCTGAGGTGAGAATGAGCTTGGTTTGCTGGAGGGACAGAAAGAGGGCCCTTATGATGGGGAGGGAGAGAATAGTATAAGATAAAATTATCCATCCTTACTATACACTCAAACAAATGAAGACCTATGTCCACACAAAAACTTGTACATGAATGTTAGCTCATAGCAGCATTATTTATAATAGCCAAAATATGGCAACATCCCAAATATCTATCAACTGATGAATAAATAAACAAAATGTGGCACATCCATGCAATGGCAGCCACAGAAAGCAATGAAGTACGAGACGCACCATGGGAGGCGTGGATGAGCGTTGAAAGCACTATGCTAAGTGGAAGACACCAGACACAGAAGGCCACATATATGATTCCATTTCTATGAAATCTCCAGAAGAGGAAAATCAAGAAAGGCAAAAAGTAAATGAATGTCCCCAGGGGCTGAGGGGAGTGGAGAATGGAGAGTGACTGCTAGGGGGGACCCTTGTTTTGGGAGTAAGAATCTTCTGGAATTAGTAGAAATGGTCGCACAACTTTGTGAAGATACTAAAAACCACTGAATGATATACTTTAAAAGGATAAACTTCATGGTAAGTGGATTATATCTCAGTCTTTAAAAAAAAAATCAGAGGGCTAGGAGGGCCAGCTTAGAATTAAACTGGAGACTGGGGGTGGTACCACTGTTATGCCACATTATGGAGGAGGATCCTAACAGAGAGAAAAGATAAGCAACTTGCGGGGGGCCACGCAGCTACAGATGGGCTGAGCCTGGCTTCAGAGCCCATTCTTTTATGTAAAATATTTCTGTAGCACGGGGGCTGGTATCCATCCATAGAAACTCAATATATGGGGCTAGGGTTTCAGTTTGCCGATTCCCTCCCCTCACTGAGATGCATCCTTCCCACCTGCCTCGTTCCAAGCAGAGAGACTAAGGACCTGCGTTCCTAAGTTCCTTTGCGCACTATTCACAGAGAATAGGGCACAAATGTTAAGTGTGTCCTTCCCTTTTGGGCAAGTCTACAGCAGCGACAGCCACAGCCTCCTCGGCTGCTCATTAACTCTCTGCCAACACAGTCACACTGGAAATTCTGGTTTGCGGGTCGGGCCTAGATAAGGGACCCCAGAGGAATCCAGAGCGTGGGGTAAGCTTTCTTCAGGCCTGTCGGGTGAGGCGGAGGGTTAAGCTGTCCCTCTGCTACCTAGGGCCTCCGCCCAGCCAGCGCGAAGGGGGATGGCCTGATGTGCAAGGGCCTGCAGGGCTGGGCAGAGCTCCGCCCACCAGGGCGAGGGCACAGCCGCCGCCTCGGGATTCGCTGCACACAAAGGCGCTGGCCCATAAAAAGCCACGCCTTTTTAAACAGTCGCGCTAAAGCTCAAGAAGTGATCATTACCTGCATTTTGCTCCCCATAGAAAAAAATGTAGCTGTTTGTTTGCAGCCAGCCCAGTAAATACGCTGGTGCCTCCCTTTCTCGAGGCCTGCATTTCCAGAAAGCCTGCGCTGATAGAGCGGTCTGACCTTTAGTTAAACCCCAACAGAACCAGGAATAAGTAGTCTTTATTTTAAGGAAGGCCCTCACTAGTAATTTTTAACTTTTTAGGAGCTCCAGATCCCTTTAAGAATCTGACAAAAAGGGTCAACACTTGCCCAGAAAGAGGCACACACCACTTTTGCACTGAATTTCAGAAGGACACACAGATCAATAACCCTTGGCTTTTGGCCAAAGGGGGGAAACATCCTATATTTTTGAATGCACTTTTTTTTATTGAGGCAGAACTTCACAGAATAGTGCACAAATGTTTGGTGTGAAGATCAGTGGGTTTTCATATACGCATACATTCTGCCATTCAGATAAGATATGGAACATTTCCAGCCCTCAGAATGACCAAAAGAAATTTTGGCTTTTTTTTTTTTTTGAGACACATTTTCCCTCTGTGGCCCAGGCTGGAGTTCAGTGGCACAATCTCGGCTCACCGCAACCTCTGCCTCCCAGGTTCAAGTGATTCTCCTGCTTCAGCCTCCCTAGGAGCTGGCTTTATAGGCACATGCCACTACACCCAGATAATTTTTGCATTTTTAGTAGAGAGGCATTTTGTCATGTTGGCCAGGCTGATAGCCATCCAGAAATTACATATACATACCACAACACGGAGTCACATTATACAGCTTTTATTTCAAGCTGCTTTTCTCCTAGCAACGTGCCTTAGAGACTTTTTCATGTTAGTACATTTAATATACTTATTTTTAGAATACTGCATCCTTTTAGGATAATGTACAAATATTCCTAGCTCATTTAGTTACGTTTCTACTGATTATCAGTAGAACAGGCTGTTTCCAGTTTAAATATTATAAACTCTGCTGTGTGGACGTTACCTCTTTACACATGTCTGTCTCTGTAGGATAAACTCTGCAAGTGGAATTGTTGGGCTACAGGATAGAACGATTCAAAAGGCCTCTGGTAGGCTGAATATTCACAATCCCCACCCATATCTTGATTCCTGAAACCTGTAAATTTGTTACCTTACATTGTAAAACAGATTTTGTAGATGCGATTAAGTTAAAAATCCTGAGACAGGGAGAGTACCCTGGGTTTTCCAGGTGGATCCAATGTAGTCACAAGGGTCTTTATAAGTGGAAGGCAGGTGGGTTGGCGTCAGTGGGAAAGGTTACGAGAGGACGGGAGTGAGGATGGAGGTGATGCAGTCAAGAGCCAACAGCTTCTAGAAGCAAGAAACAGAAACGAGTTGTTCTCTGGTGCTCCAGAAAGAACCAGCTTTGCCGACACGTTGATTCTCGTCTGGTGACTAAGAGACTTATGTCTTTTTGTGTGCATAATTGTAAGTAATACGTTTGTGTTGCTGTTAAGTTCGTGGTAATTTGTTACATCAGCGTTAGGAAACAGGGCTGCATCCGCTCTCATTTTTACCAAGACAATAGGAGGGTGCTGGGGTTCCAAATCTTGGCCAAAGTTCCCAAATAGACTCTTTAAATGTTGCCAGTTTAGAGCAGAAGTTTGAGAATGTGAGACTGTCTGCAACTCAGTGTTTTCTGAAGAAGAAAAGCAAAACACATATATATGTGCCTGTAATTTGAGAGTGCTAATGGACCCCTTAAGGTTAGAGGCTTTTTTTTGGGGGGGGGGTTTCTGGTTCCCCTTCCCTTGCCATCTCCCCCAAGGCAGGCTGTGGTTCACATCCATGGTTCCAGGGCAGGGATAGTCCTTAGAGGTCACTTGGGGTACTATGCTCATTTTAAAAATAAAAAGGCAGAAAAGGTAGAAAAGCTGGGACGGGATGTGAGTTTCATGACTCCCAGTGCAGTGTAGTTTTTTGTTTTGCCTGTACATCCTCCTCAGCAAGGGAGGAGGAAATGTGGGTCTGGGCTGAGGTTTGGGAGACCCCTCATGTCACAGGTGAGTCCAGTTTTAGGAAGCACTCAACCCCAGGCGGTAAAGGCCTCCCGCAGGCTCGTCTTCCCCTCTGCTGGGGAGGGAGATGCACACATACAAGACCTATCCAGAGACTCCTGGCCTCAGGCGTCAGGTCCTCAGAACGAACTCTGGGTTCTGAAGAGCTAAAGAGGGGCTGAGATGGGGAAATAGACCTTCTCGCCACTGGTCTCAGGAACGACCCTTTCCCACCTCTGGGCTTTCTGGGCTCTGCCATAGTCGCCTCTAACTGGTTGTTTCTTCCTTATCTAGGCTTTTTGATTGCTGAATCTGTTGGAAATAGCTTTGAACTGAATGGGGATTAGGGGTGATCGAGATCTTCCAAGATTATACTTCCACCTTCTCTGGGGAATCTTGAGTGGAAACCCCAGTTGGAAAGTAGGAAACGGGACACTGACGCCTGGCTGCAGAGGGTAAAAACAAGTGCCTTCAGCTGACGGAAACCTTTTCTATCAGCACCAGTTAGTCATCACTGACAGTGTGCCGGGCATTGTACCAAGGCAATTCTTACATACTACCATGCATTTTTTTTCTAACAACCCAAGAAGCAGGTGTTATCACTGTTACTATTATTTTGCAGATAAGGAAGGAAAAAGATGCTCAAAGATTAAGAACTTGCTAGTTCCTGGCAGAGCTGGGTTTTCAACAACCCAGCTCTTAACCAGTTACTCTCTTCCGCCTGGATTCTTGGTTGAGTTGGGTCCCAAAAGAGAAAATTGACACCGCCAAACCTCACGCTCAGCCCTGACTCTGTCCCTCTGTGTCTGTCCTTGGTCCTCTTGCCTCAACCCTACCTCCATGGTCCTGTTTTCTGCAGCACAATATAGTATACCCATAATACTTACAGCCAGTGCCAATTGGCACTTTATTTTCTTGTATGGCAGCTGCTGTTTTAAGGCAGGTTAACTTCTTGATACCAGTTATATGGCAAGCTTTTCTTTTTTCTTTTAAGGGGAAGGAAACAGGGAGAAATGGATTCATTCAGATGACATAAATGCAGCACTTTTGTGTCACCCACTGCAAATGGCACTGGCACTATGATCGTAAGACAGGCAGCCCCTATACTCGTAGACGGTATTGATTAAATAGTCACACAATTAACACTGAATTACAATTTTGATAAGGGGTAAGAAGGTCAAAGATGTGCTTAGAGAATATTTCACAGAGCACCTGGAACACAGGCATCCAGGAGGAAGAGGAATTGTGAGACTTGCAGGATGATAGAAGGCCGTAGTCTGTGAAGACAGGGAGGGGAGGTGGGAAGGGGAGAGATGGGGGGAGGGGAGGTGGGAAGGGGAGAGATGGGGGGAGGGGAGCGGGCAGTGTGGTTGCTTAACCTCTGTTGTGTTCTGAGTCCTTGCTTATAAAATGGGGATGATATTTGTACCTCAGGGTTGGGTGGAATAAAGGGACATGAGAATATGCGATAGCAGTAGACGGGCTGAACTCAGCTGCCCTGGCTCGGGTCTCCCCATCCCCACTGCAGTTCAACCCAATTTGCTTTCTCCAGCTCATTCCCGGGTTTGGCTCCTTGCCAGAAAGCCTATTAGAAAAGTTCCAACCAGGGACTCTTTGATTTCCTCTTTTCCTGTCAGTCTGAAACTCCAGAAGGCAGAAATCCCTGGTTTTATTCTGGCTAATGAAGGTGGAGCTTGGGGGCCGCATATTTTTCTCTCCGATAGCATCTCACAACGTAATTTCCCAGGGAAACCCTCCCCTATCCCTGTTCTGCCGGAAGCTGTGGGCTAGCCAGACAGTGATACATCTGTGATCCCACCGGACTCAGCCCAGAAACGAGCCCAGGCGGAGAAAATTAGAGTAAATCAAACCATATGGGGAAGTGAACTGGCTTTGGGGGCTGCTTGTTCT
This sequence comes from Cebus imitator, assembly GCF_001604975.1. NCBI lineage: Eukaryota > Metazoa > Chordata > Mammalia > Primates > Cebidae > Cebus > Cebus imitator. The sequence continues at coordinate 450,170 of NW_016107931.1, read as the reverse complement.
CCTTGCATAGAGGGAAACAAATACGTCTTTCTCCCTTTCCCACCGTGGGCATTGTTGTCTTTAGGGGTGCTGAATGCAGCTTAAGAGCCAGCCCCCTCGCAAAGTTTCTAGGGTGTGGGGCAGAAGTACCACATACCATATGTCTCCAAATAATTAAAAGTTCCATATCACACCAATAAACGGTTGAAAATATGCTCTGTCTTCCTAACTTGACAAAATAGACCATTATAACACAAAATAAGGTATATTTAAAGTCATGGTTTTTCTGTGACTGGAAGTTGGCAAAAATATCAAAGATCACTGAATTTAATTATCATAGCATATTTCCGGGAGTTCTGTTCCTGTGCCAGTGATATTTGAATGAAGACACAAGTAATTTATATGATTCTATGCATTCCTTCTCATTTTTCCTTCATTTAAGCAAACTTATGTTCCTAAAATCTAGATTTTTATGTAGTTTGTGTTCTATTGTCAGTAATGCCAAATTAGATGAAACTTTCTTGATTCATTGCAGCTCTTTTTTTTTTTTACCCCCCCAAATCAACTTTGATTTGGAAAAACTGCTCTGATAAGGAGTTGCACCTGGAATGGTCAACCAACGTTTGGGTTCATTGCTGAATCTTAAGAGGCTCGTGGGAGGCTAAATATTCACATTCAGGTATTCATTTTACATACTACATTGGCCTCCTGTAATGAGGCCACATGTACAGAAAGCCCTCATATAACATTGTGGAAAGGTTCTTGGAAACTGTAGCTTTAGGCAAAATATACAGGTCCTCGAATGTCATCATTGGTTCAATATCATTTTGTTATAATGTCGTTGAGGAAATAAAAACTGGTTTTGTGTAGTTTTGCTGAAACTTGCAGTTTCCAAGAACCTATTGATGTTTAGTGAGACTTACTAAAAGCATTATCACAGAAAATTACAAAAAATTCCTTATCATACAATTTTCCCTGTCTCTCAAAACAATATCTAGATCATACAGTATTTCTTTAATTGTTCTTTCACATTTTTCAATTCTGGGATATTGTAAGGAAACCGCCTTAAAAGCTGTGTTTTCCTCAATTTGTTCTAACCTTTTTCAATCAAGATTGTACCATGACCTGTAATGGTCAAAAAATGGTTTATAAACAAGTTAGATTGGGAGTACTTGTATGTGAATCTTCTCCTTCATAGTCATGTAAAACAATCTTTTTTTAATGTTTTGGTTTCTTTATATTTCATTGGAATGCCATTTTTGTTGTATATTTCACATGCATTTTTATTTGGGAAAGCAGTTTCTAAAACTTGTAATACTTTAATTCTCAGACAAACTTAGATTCCTTTTTTGTAGTAATAGTGAAAAATAGTTCATACTAAATAACTATAGATGGTGCTCATTCAAAATTATTTTTATTGTCTCCCAAGATAACAATTTCATTATTTTTCTTTTTTAAATTTTTTCCCCACAATTTTACTCTTGATTTGAGGATCCTCTGTTGTTTTACTTAACTCATTTAATGTGTCTTTGACTTTTCCCAAACTAAATCTAAATACTTTAATGCCATTTTGTCAGCATTTCCTTCGAGCACGTGAAAGTGGTTTCAGTGTGAATTCTGATGTTTCATCAAAGGTTCTCTTTTAGCAGATCCATAAAATATTTTACTTAATCTTTTTTATTCTAAAAATTGACATAATTCTAGGTACAGTTGTAATTGTGTCTCCTAGGAACAAATTTAAACTATTTGCTATGCTTGGTAGAAAAAATACCCCTGGATTTTCAGCTAAAAGTTAATGCTATTTCTGTGGGCTTGCCCTAACAGTTTTTTAAATAAATGTCTAAAGTTGAAAGTTGATTTCTCTTTTTAGTTCTCCTTTATGTGTTTTCTCTTACCCAAGTAAGAGCTCCACAGCTCAAACTTCTCCACAGTTCCAGGGAATACTCATCCCTGATATCAGTGGTGGCACAATCCACAAATGTTTGCTGTGCTTGGATGCAGTAGCATTTTGTCTCAAGGATGTGCACAAGAGATTAAAAAGATTCCACGGGGGGCCTGAATGGTGTCAGTCACAGAGCAGATGTTTAGAATTGCACTAAGCTAGCACTGAGAATAGATGCTGAGTGACAATAATGCCCACTCATTTGACATTTAGGGCCTGGTGAAGTGTGGGGCTTGGAGCAGAAACGTGTTTAATCTAGACTGGTGTTGATCAGGGCCACGGTATGTTGTTGGTAGATTACGTCTCTTGGTGCTCTCATGCTTCTCCCTCCATGTTCATGAGTTCAGATTCTCATTTTTTTAGGTTTATGCTCAAATGAAACCTCTTCCATGAAGGCCTCCCTGATACAGCCCTTACCTTATCAATCTTATCCCAGCAGGAATATCTTTCTCTTTCCTTTGATCTTCCAAATACCTGGTGTGGCCTTCTCTTAGGATCGTACAGGATGGAGTTACTGTACATGTCGTTACATACTTTAGTGATTAAGAGCTTGGACCTGGATCCAGACTCACTAGACTCTGAATCTTAGCTTCGTTCTTTACCAATTGTGAGACTTGTGCCTAAGTATCTTCATCTGTAAAATGGGAGTAAATAATAGTACTTATCTTCTACAAGTTTTTGTGAGGTTTAAATAAAGTGTTGAAAGCTCATTTTCTGATGGGTGGCATGGAGAAAGCACAATAAATGCTAGCGATTATTAGATTCCCCATGTTCTCCACATTTTAGTAGAATGTGTACATGTTTTATTTCTCCTATAGCTCCTAAGTTCCCTCGGGTTTGTGATCATGATAGATTTTTCCCTTGTTCTTACTGTGATAAAATACACACAAAATCTACCATCTTAAATTTTTAACTGTAAAGTTTAGTTATACTAAATTCATGTTATTATGCAGCCATCATTAACATCCATCTCCAGAACTCTTCATCTTGTATAACTGAAACTCTGTACTCATTAAATGAGAACTTATTCCCCCCTCCCCGGCCCCTGGGATCCACCATTGTTTGTCTCTGTGAAATTGACTACTCTAGGTATCTCGTACAAGTGGAATCATGTAGTATTTATCCTTTTGTGACTCACTTATTAGACTTAATGTCCTCAAGGTTCACCCATGTTGTAGTATATGTCAATTTCCTTTTTAATGGCTCAATATTCCATTGCATATGTGTATATATCACCTTTTGTTTATCCATTCATCATCAATGAACTCTTGGGTTGCTTCCACCTTTGGCTGTTATATGTAATGTTGCTGTGAATGTGGGTATACAAATATCTGTCCGAGTCCCTGCTTTCAATCCTTTTGAGTGTACGCCCAGAAGTGGAATTGCTGGATTATATGATAAATCTGCTTAGTTTTTTGAGGAGCTGCCATACTGTTTTCCATAGCAGTAGTACTATTTTATATTGTACCAATGGTGTACAGGGTTATGATTCTCCACATCCTCACCAACATTTATTTTCTGTTTTTTTGGGAATAGTCATCCTAGTGGATGTGAGACGATACCTTACTGTTTTGATTTGCAGTTCCCTATTAGTTGAACATGTCTTTATATGCTTATTGGCCATTTGTATATCTTCTTTAGAGAAGTATCTATTAAAGACCTTTGTCCATTTTTTAAATTGGATTGTTGAGTTCTAGGGGTTCTCTATGTATTCTGGATATCACTCCAGACATATAATTTGCAAATATTTTCTCTCATTCCATAGGTCACTTTTTCACCTCTTAAATAGTGTCCTTTGAGGCACAGAAACCTTTTTGTGATGTCCAACTGGTCTTTGTTGTTGTTGCCGGTGCCTTTGGTGCCACATCCAAGAAATCATTGCCAAATCCAATAGCATGAAACTTTTCCAGTTTTTTTCCCTAAGAGTTTTATTGTTTTAGTTCTTATATTTAAATCTTTGCTCAATTTTGTGTTAATTTTAGTATATGGTATTAGATAAGGGTCCAACTGAATTCTTTTGCATGTGGACATCCAATTTCTAAGCACCATTTGTTGAAAAGACAGTCATTTCCCTATTGAATGGTCTTGGCAACCTTGTGAAAATAATTTGACCATAAGTGCAAAGATATTTTTCTAGGGCCTGTATTCTATTCCATTGGTCTATATATCTGTCTTTATAACAGAACCACATTGTTTTTGTTGTTGTTTTAAAGCAATCTCCACCTTCCGGGTTCAAGCAATTCTCCTTGCCTCAGCCTCCCGAGTAGCTGGGACTATAGGCATGTGCCACCACACCCAGCTAATGTTTATATTTTTTAATAGAGATGGGGTTTCACCATGTTGGCCAGGGTAGTCTCTATCTCTTGACCTCATAATCCACCCACCTTGGCCTCCCGCAGTGCTGAGATTACAGCGTGAGCCACCACACCCAGCCCACGCTATTTTTATTACTATAGCTTTGTAAAAAGTTCTAATATCAGCAAGTGTGAGTCTCCCAATTTTGTTCTTTTTCAAGGTTGTTTTGGTTATTGAGGGTCCCTTGAAATTCCATATGAACATTAGAATAGATGTTTCTATTTTCAAAAAACATCATTGGGATTTTTATAGAGATTGCTTTGAATCTGTAGGTGACTTGGGTAGTATCAATATCTTAACAATATCAAGTCTTCCAATTCATTAACATGGTGTGTCAATCTGTTTCCACACTGTTAGTAAAGACATACCTGAGACTGGGCAATTTACAAAAGAAAGACGTTTAATTGAACTTATAGTTCCACTTGGCCAGAAAGGCCTCACAATTGTGGTGGGAGGCAAGGAGAAGCAAATTACATCTTATGTGGATGGCCACAGGCAAAGAGACAGCTTGTGCAGAGAAACTTTTTTAAAAACCATCAGATCTTGAGACCCATTCACTATCACAGGAACAGCATGGGAAAGACCTGTCCCCATGATTGAATCATCTCCCAGCAGGTCCCTCCTACAACACATGGGAATTATGGGAGCTACAAGATGAGATTTGGGTGAAAACACAGAACCAAACCATATGACATGGTATGACTTGCCATTTATTTGTGTTACTTAATTTCTTTTAGCAGTGTTTTACAGTTTTCATTGTGCATATCTTTTATTTCCTTGGTTAATCCTGAGCATTTTATTCTTTTTGATGCTACTGAAAATGGAGTTTTCTTTATCTTCTTTTTTTTTTTTTTTTTTTTTTTTTTTTTT
>NW_016107931.1:442974-444894 GCF_001604975.1 Cebus imitator | reverse complement strand
CTCAGTCTGTTGAGTAGCTGGGATTACAGGCATGTACCACCATGCCCAGCTAATTTTTGTAGTTTTAGTAGAGGTGGGGTTTCACCACATTGGCCAGGATGGTCTTGATCTGCTGACCTAGAGATTCACCTGTCTTGGCCTCCCAAGGTGCTGGGATTACAGGCATGAGCCACCTCATTCAGCCTGGAAATGTTTTCTTAACTTCCTCTTCAGATTAGATTGTTCCTTATTAGTGTGCAGAGATGCCACTTTTGTGTGTGTTCACTTTGTATTCTGCTAATTTGAATTTGTTCTAACATTTTTTGTGTTAAATGTTTAGGGTTTTCTACATATAAGACTGTAACATCTGTGAACAGAGATCATTTTTCTTCCTTCCCAATTTGGATGTCTTTAATTATTTTCTTGCCTAATTGCTCTGTCTAGCATGCTAGTAGTATGTTGAATAGAAGCAAAAGCAAGCCTCCTTGCATTGTTCCTCATCCTAAACGAGAAGCTTTTAGCCTTTCACCACCAAGTATTATGTTTGCTGTGGATTTTTCATATATGGGATTTTTTTTTGAGATACTTTTTTATTTCTAGTCTGTTTTTACCATGAAAAGGTGTTGAATTTTATAAGCTACTTTTTCTCCACCAATAGAGATAACCATTTGTGTTTTCTCTCCACTTCATTCTGTTAATGTAGTATATCACATTTATTTTTCTTTTTGTATATTAAATCATTGTTGAATTTCAGGAATAAGTCCCACTTGCTCATTGATATGGTTTGGATTTATGTTGCCACTCAAATCTCATGTTGAATTGTAATCCCCAGTGTTGGAGGAGGGACCTGGTAGGAGGTGATTGGATCATGGGGGTGGACTTCCCCCTTTCTGTTCTTGTGATAATGAGTTCTCAGGAGATCTGGTTGTTTAAGGGTGTGTAGCACTTCCCCTTTCTCTCTCTCTTCCTCCTGCTCTGGCCATGTAAGATGAGCCTGCTTTCTCCTCTTCCATCATGATTGTAAGTTTCCTGAGGCATCTCCAGCCATGCTTCCTGTATAGCCTGTGGAATCATGAGCCAATTAAACCTCTTTTCCTCACAAATCCAGTTACAGGTAGTTCTTTATAGCAATGTGAGAATGTATTAATAGAGCCATGGCACATACTCATTTAAAAATGCTTCTTAATTATATCTGCTAATAGTATTTTGTTGAATTTTTGCCCCAAAGTTATTAAGGGAGATTGGTCTGCACATTTCTTGTGGTGTCTTTCTCTGGCTTTGGCATTGTGAAGCGGGTTCACCATACTGGTTACCAGCTTGTCTGAGTCTGATGAGAGAACACACACATACAACAAGTTATATGAAGTGGGTTTGCTACTTACAGAAAAGCAGCAAGGGACAACAGAAGCCTAACATTCATTGTGAGCTGGTCTTCCAAAGTTCAGAAAAGCTGCTCAGGGTGCGTGGAGTCTCATCTGTGTGTGCTCCTTTTGCACTGCAGCTGAGGCAACTTGGAATGTAGCCCATCCTGGGTTTGATTCCTTGTGGTGTCATGATATGCTGAGCAAAAGTGTGGAAGGACGTCTTGTCTCTCTGGTGGTGGGACTGGATCAGGACCTGGACTTTTCTGGCCAGTTCCTCCCTATCCCAGAATATTACATTCCCAGCTCATTGATAGTTATTCTTGAGAACTACAAGTAAGAAAGGAAAACTGTGTCAGTCCAAGGCCACCTGGAGAACTGTCCTGCTGATATCAGGCCAATCCTGGCTTCATGGAGTGAGTTAGGAAGTGTTCTCTTCTCTTCAAATGTCTGAAAAAGTTTGAGAAGAATTGGTGTTAATTCTTCGTCAAATGTTTGGAATTTATCTGTGAAACCATCAGGTCCAGGTCTTTACTGGGAAATTTTCTTTTTTTTTTTTTTAATATATATTTTATTGCAT
>NW_016107931.1:432708-439824 GCF_001604975.1 Cebus imitator | reverse complement strand
TCCATGAAGCTGTGTGGTTCTGAGTTAGTTTCTGAATTCTGAGCTCTAACTTGATTGCACTGTGGTCTGAGAGACTGTTTGCTATGATTTCCATTCTTTTGCATTTGCTGAGGAGTGATTTACTTCCAATTATGTGGTCAATTTTAGAGTAGGTGTGATGTGGTGCTGAGAAGAACATAAGTTCTGTGGATTTGGGGTGGAGAGTTCTGTAAATGTCTATTAGGTTAGCTTGGTCTAGGTCTGAGTTCAAGTCCTGGCTATCCTTGTTAATTTTCTATCTTGTTGATCTGTCTAATATTGATAGTGGAGTGTTAAAGTCTCCCAGTATTATTGTGTGGGAGCCTAAGTCATTAAGAACTTGCTTTATGTATCTGGTTGCTCCTGTATTGGGTGTGTATATATTTAGGATTGTTAGCTCTTCTTGTTGCATTGATCCTTTTACCATTATGTAATGTCCTTCTTTGTCTCTTTTGATTTTTGTTGGTTTAAAGTCTATTTTATCAGAGACTAGGTTTGCAACTCCTCCTTTTTTCTCCTCTCCATTTCCTTGGTAAATCTTCCTCCATCCTTTTATTTTGAGCTTATGTGTATCCTTGCATGTGAGATGGGTTTCCTGGATACAGCACACCAAGAGGTTTTGGCTTTTTATCCAATTTGCCAGTCTGTGTCTTTTGATTGGGGCATTTAGCCCATTTACATTTAGCGTTAATATTGTTATATGTGAATTTGATCCTGCCATTTTGATGCTAGCTGGTTATTTTGCCTGTTATTTGATGCAGTTTCTTCGTTGTGTCAATGCTCTTTACCATTTGGTACATTTCTGGAGTGGCTGGTACTGACTTTCCTTTCTATGTTTATTGCTTCTTTCAGAAGCTCTTGTAAAGCAAGCCTGGTGGTGATGAAATCTCTGAGAAATTGCTTGTTTGTAAATGATTTTATTTCTCCTTCGCTTATGAAACTTAGTTTGGCTGGATATGAAATTCTAGGTTGAAAGCTCTTTTTTTTTAAGGATATTGAATATTGGCCTCCACTCTCTTCTGGCTTGTAGCATTTCTGCTGAGAGATCTGCTGTGAGTCTGATGGGCTTCCCTTTTTGTGGGTAACCCGACCTTTCTCTCTGGCTGCCCTTAGCATTTTTTTCTTCCTTTCAACCCTGGTGAATCTGACGATTATGTGCCTTGGGGTTGCTCTTCTTGAGGAATATCTTTGTGGTGTCCTCTGTATTTCCTGGACTTGAATATTGGCCTGCCTTGCTAGGTTGGGGAAGTTCTCCTGGATAATATCCTGAAGAGTATTTTCCAGCTTGGATTCATTCTCTCCGTCACATTCAGGTGCACCTATCAAATGTAGATTAGGTCTTTTCACATAATCTCATATTTCTTGGAGGCTTTGTTCATTTCTTTTTACTCTTTTTTCTCTAATCTTGCCTTCTCATTTTATTTCATTGAGTTGATCTTCAATCTCTGATATCCTTTCTTCTGCTTGTTCAATTCGGCTATTGAAATTTGTGTATGCTTCACGAAGATCTCATGTTGTGTTTTTCTGCTCCATTAATTCATTTATGTTCCTCTCTAAGCTGTTTATTCTCGTTAGCATTTTGTCTAACCTTTTTTCCAGGTTCTTAGTTTCTTTGCACTGGTTTAGAACATGTTCTTTTAGCTCAGAGAAGTTTCTTATTACCCACCTTCTGAAGCCTGTTTCTGTCAATTCATCAGACGCATTCTCCATCCAGCCTTGTTCCCTTGCTGGTGATGAGTTGTGATCCCGTGGAGGAGGAGAGGCGTTCTGGGTTTGAGTGTTTTCATCCTTTTTGTGCTGGTTTCTTCCCATCTTTGTGGATTTATTTACCTGTGGTCTTTGTAGTTAGTGTCTTTCAGATGGGGGCCTCTGAGTGGACATCCTGTTTGTTGATGATGAAGTTATTTATTTCTGTTTCTTAATTTTCCTTCTAACAGTCAGGCCCCTCTGCTGTAGGACTGCTGGAGGTCTTCTCCAGACCCTGCTTGCCTGGGGCTCATCTGCAGCAGCCGCAGAACAGTGAGGGTTGCTGCCAGTTTCTTCTGCTATCTTTGTCCCAGAAGGATACCTGCCAGATATCAGTCTGAGCTCTCCTTTATGAGGTGACTCTTTGGATACACAGGGGTCTAGGAGCCACTTGAGGATACAGTCTGTCCTTTATAGGAGCTTCAAATGCTGAGCCATGAGCTCCATTGTTCCATTCAGAGTTGCTGGGCAGGTACGTTTAAGTCTGCTGCAGCAGAACTCATAACAGCCTTTTTTTCCCCAGGTGCTCTGTCCCAGGAAGATCTGGCTTTATTTATAAGTTTCTGTTGTGCTGCTGACTTTTTTCAGGGCTGCCCTGCCCAGCAAGGAGGCAGCCTAGTCACAGTCTGCCAGCAGAGGCATTGCTGATCTGCTGTGAGCTCTGCCCAACTGCCATGTGAACTCCCTGCAGTCCTGTTTATAGGGGTATAATTAGAACTGCCTCTGTAATGGTGGCCTGCCTCTGTAATGGCGGGCCACCTCGGTAATTGTGGACACCCCTCCCCACCAGAGCTGGACCACCCTGGGTTCAGCTGTGCTTGCTGTGAAACTCTGAATCCAGAGCATTTCAGATTGCTGGTCTTTGTGGGGGTGGGACCAGCTGTGCCTGATCACCTGGCTCCCTGCCTCAGACCCCCCCCTTTTTTTTTTTCAGTTGAATGTGTGACTGTCTCCCATGTGTTCCAGTCACCAGTTGAAATGGCGCCCGGATTTGTGTGAGTTCTTGTGCGGAGACCTGCTGTGCCAGCTGAAACAGCTGTGCTCGGGGCTCATGGCATTTTTTTACCTGGGAATCTCCTGGCCTGACTCCCTGTTTCAATCTCCTTTTTTTCAGTTGAATGAGTGACTCTGTCTCCCAGGTCTTCCAGTTGCCAGTTGAAAAGGTGCCTGGATTTGTGTGAGATTTTTGTGGAGACTTGCTGCACTGGCTGTGCTGGAGGTGCTTTTCCGCCCAGGAATCTCCTGGCCTGGGTCCCTGTTTCAGTCCCCTTTTTATCAGTTGAATGGGTGACTGTTTCTCAGGCATTCCAGTTGCCAGTTGAAAAGGCACCTGGATTTGTGTGAGAGTTTGTGTGGAGACCCGCTGTGCCGGCTGAAACAGCCACGTTGGAGACTTGTGGCGCTTTTTCACCCGGGGAACCTCCTGGTCTGGCTCTCTATTTCAGTCCCCTTTTTATTAGTTGAATGGGTGACCCTGTCTCCCAGGCACTCCAGTCACCAGCTGAAATGGCGCCCGGAGCTGTGTGAGTTTTTTGAGTGGAGAGCTGCCCTGCTGGCCGAAACATCCACGCTGGAGACCCATGGCGCTCCTCTGCCCAAGAATCTCCTGGTCTGTGGGCAATAAAAATCCTTCTGGAAATGCAGTGACCACTCACCCTTCACACGCTTGCTGGGAGCTGCAATCCAGAGATGCTCCTACTCAGTCATCTTGGATCCCCTCTCAGGAAATTTTCAATTGGTGATTTAATCTCCTTGCAAGTTATAAGATCTATTCAGATTGTGTGTGTGTGTGTGTGTGTGTGTGTGTGAGAGAGAGAGAGAGAGAGAGAGAGAGAGAGAGAGATTGAGATTGATTCCATCTTGGTAACTTTTGTGTTTCTAGAGAATTTGAATTTTCCAATTTCCCTTCTGTTATTGAGCTCTAACTTGACCCTATTGTGATTGGAGAAGATGATTTGTATGATCTTTTAAAAAATCAGTTGAGACTTACTTTGTGGCAAAAGATGTGATCTATCCAGGAGAATGTTCCACGTGTACTTAAGAAAAATATAAAATCTCTAGGTAGAGTGTCCTGTATGTCTATGAGGTCTAGTTGGTTCATTGTGTTGTTCAAGTCCTCTATTTCCTTCTGTCTGGTTGTTCTGTCCATTATTGACAGTGAGATATTGACGTCTGTATTGTAGAAATGTCTTTTCTCTTTACAGTTCAGCAACTTTTTGCTTTTTTTGATTAGCTGTTATTAAGTGTGTAAATGTTTATAATGTTATGTCTAATTACTGTATTGAATATTTTATTAATATATAATACCTTTCTTTGTCTCTTATGATTCTTTTAAAGTCTATTTTGTCTGATGTTAGTATTATCATCCCTGCTCTTGGTTGCTATGGGCATAAAATATCTTTTTCACTTTCAACCTATTTATGTCTTTGGATTCTAAAGTTAATCTCTTGTAGACAGCATATGGTTAGATCATTTTTAAAAATCTATTCTGCCAAACTGTCTTTTGAGTGAAACGTTTAATCCATTTAAATTTAAAATACTGATAATGAGAGATTTGTCATTTGCTATGTTTATGTGCCTTATAACTTTTTTCTTCTGCATTGTCTGTTACATTTAATTGATTTTTTAAATAGTGAAATATTTTGATTCCCTTATTTCTTTTTGTGTAAATTCCCTATTTTCTTTGCTGTTACTGTGAATATTACATTGGTCTCACTGCAACAGCAACAAAAAGTGTCTGAAATTATTACAACAGTACAGTATGTACTCCAGTTAATTTTATGCAGGTTCAAGTGATTCTCCTGCCTCAGCCTCTCCAGTAGCTGGGATTACAGGCACCCACCACCACACCAGGCTAATTTTTGTATTGTTTTAGTAGAGACGGGGTTTCACCATGTTGGCCAGGCTGGTCTCAAACTCCTGATTTCAGGTGATCCACTCCCCTTGGCCTCCCAAAGTGCTGGAATTATAGGCATGAACCACTGCACCTGGCCTATGTCTTTCATTTATTTCTCTTGTTTGATTGCTCTGGCTAGGACTTCCAATACTACGTTCAATAAGAGTGGTGGAAGTGAACATGCTTGTCTTGTTTCAGTTTTCAGAGAAAAGGTTTTCAGCTTTTCCCCATTAGTGTGATGTTAGATGTGGACTTGTTGTATGTGGCCTTTATTATGTTGAGGTATGTTCTTTCTATGCCTACTTTGTTGGAAGTTTTTATCATTAAAGGATGTTGAATTTTATCGAATGCTTTTTCTCCATTTACTGAGATGATCATATGGTTTTTGTTCTCCTTTCTTTTGATGTGATATATTATGCTTGACTTGTGTATGTTGAACCATCCTTGCATCCTTGGGATAAATTCCACTAGATCATGGTGTATTATATTTTTGATCTTGGATTTTGTTTTCTAGGATTTTGAGGATTTTTGTCTCTGTTAATCAGGGATGTTGGCTTGTAGTTTTCTCTTTTATTGAATTAGGGGATAATTTCCCCTCTTCAGTTTTTTACAATAGTTTTGAGAAAAATTGATATTAGATCTTAATAAGTTTGGCAGAATTCAACAGTGAAGTCTTACAGTCCTGGACTTTTTTTGGTTGGGAAACATTTTATTGCTGGTTCAGTCTCACTACTCATTGTTAGTCTGTCCAGGTTTTCTATATCTTCCTGACTCAATCTTGCTTGGTAGATTTTATGTGTTCAGGAATTTATCAATTTTCTTTTTTTTTTTTTTTTAGACTGAGTCTCACTCTGTCTCCCACACTGGAGAGTTAATGAAGTAATCTTGGCTCACTGCAACCTCTGCCTCCAGATTCAAATGATTCTCCTGTCTTAGCCTCCCGAGTAGCTGGGATTACATGCGCACACTGTCATGCCCACCTAATTTTTTGTATTTTTAGTAGACATGGGGTTTCACAATGTTCCCCAGGTTGGTCAAGAACTCCTGAGCTCGGGCAATCCACATGCCTTGGCCTCCCAGAGTGCTAGGATTACAGGTGTGAGCCACCACACCCAGCCAATTTATTAATTTTCTATAAGTTGTTTATAATTTCTAATCTTTTATATTTCTGTGGTGTGTCTCCTCTTGTAATGTCTCCTTTTTTTTTTTTTGACTTAGGTTTCGGGTTATATGTGAAGGTTCGTTACATAGGTGAACGTGTCATGGGGGTTTGTCATACATATTATTTTATTACCTAAGAATTTAGCCAGTAACCAATAGTTACCTTTTCTACTCTTCTCCCTCCTCCCTACCTCCCCATCAAGTAGACCCCAGTGTCTGTTGTCTCCTTCTTTGCTTTAGTTTTTATTATTTAGCTCCCACTTGTAAGTGAGAACATGTGGCATTTTGTTTTCTGTTCCTGTGTTAGTTTGCTAAGGATAATAGCCTCCTGCTCCATCCATGTATCCACAAAAGAACATGGATGTCTTTTTTATGGCTGCCTCGTATTCCATAGTGTGTATGTACCTTATTTTCTTTATCCAGTCTATCATTGATGGGCATTTAGGTTGAGTCCATGTATTTGCTGTTGTGAATAGTGCTACAATGCATTTGCATGAATGTGCCTTTATGGCAGAATGACTTACATTCCTCTGGGTATATACACAATAATGGAATTGCTAGGTCTAATGGTAGTTCTGCTTTTAGCTCTTTGTGGAATCAACATAGTGCTTTCCACAAGGGTTGAACTAATTTACACTCCCACCAAAGGCGTATAAGTGTTCCCTTTTCTCTAAAACCTCATCATCTGCTATTTTTTGAGTTTTTAAAAATAGCCATTCTGAATGGTATGAGATGGTATCTCATTATGATTTTAATTTGCATTTCTCTAGTCAGTAATATTGAGCTTTTTAAATATGTTTGTTGGCTGCATGTATGTCTTCTTTTGAGAAGTGTCTGTTTATGTCCTTTGCCCACTTTTTAATGGGGTCGTTTGCTTTTCTCTTATAAATTTGAGTCCCTTATAGATGCTGGATATTAGACCTTTGTCAGATGCATAGTTTGCAAAAATTTTCTCCCACTTTAGGTTGACTGTTTACTCTGTTGATAGTTTCCTTTACTGTGCAGTATCTCTTAAGTTTAATTAGATCCTCTTATCAAATTTTGCTTTTATTGTGATTGCTTTTCATGTCTTTGTCATGAAATCTGCTTGTTCCTATGTTCAGGATGGTGTTGTCTAGGTTGTCTTCCAGGGTTTTTATAGTTTTGGGTTTTACATTTAAGTATTTAAGCCATCTTGTGTTAATTTTTGTGTATGTTGTAAGCAAAGGGTTCAGCTTCAATCTTCTGCATATGGCTAGACAGTTATCCCAACACTATTTACTGAGTAGTGAGTCTGTTCCCCCATTGCTTTTTTC